>NW_026866316.1:0-52322 GCF_026571515.1 Ruditapes philippinarum | reverse complement strand
AAACCAGAAAGAAGAACATCAAAACTCAACGATCTACGACCTGTCTTCCAGCCCATCCTTGACACATTTTTAGGCAATTTCGGCTGGCATTCACAGTCTTGTCCATTACACAAATGTGCTCCAACATAATTGTGATATTCTATAACATTCGACTGCTTTCTTTAATCGCCGAGAATTCACAACTTTCTTGTAACGGCCTGTTTATCGCGGACTTTTCATTTTGACATTTACGGTGAAGGACGTTTCATATAATCTCTAAACAAAGTGGTGGATTTCAAACATCCGATAATTTCAACGAATTGTTGGGAATTCGGATATTATATTGTTAATATACCAACAAATAGCAGTTATTTAATTTTTGTTTACAATACTTTTTACGAAAACGCAATTTTTGTAACGTTTATATTTTTAGAGAATAACTAAAGCCGACCTAAGCCGAGTAATCCCGAAAGTACCTCCGTATCCGTTACGAAGGAAGGGCCGGAGTTAGGCGAAAATTTCACGATCTAATGATGGGTCTAAGACCTTAAATAAATCTGTAACATCATTGATTAAATGTACGGGGAGACTTTTTACAGCCGCCACACGGCACAAATAACACGGATGTGATCATTAAATAGATAAATACAGAATCCCTAAAGAAAGCCCAACACGAAGTTACTTATTATGTATTCTGATGTGGTGGTTTGCCTGCCCGTGCTCTGCCTTGTGCCCTGTCCTGTTTTTCTTTGGGGTCCTCCTGGGCTCCTTGCCGCTGGCGCTTGTTGCTGGGTCGGGTGGGGGCTGCGTTCATTGAATGCCGCCTTTCCTTGTCGATCTTGTCTATCATATTTTTTGTTGCTCTGTCTTCTTTTAAGACATCGAGTACTTTTGTTACGGTCATTTGGTTTTCTTTTGTATGTTTCTACATGAGCATTTCGATGTTTTACTTATTTCACCTTTTGTAACCATGACAATTGTTAGAATTTCACCCGGCGGAGATTCATTTTATTTACACTGTCTCGTTTATAGGAACATGGTGGGGCTAAGAGTAGGGTTTGGTGCACCATTAACCGGTTTAAATTCCCCAGCAGTATTTATGCTGCAAACCGTTCAAAGTCGGCGCCCTTCTTTGTTCCTCAGATGTATGTCTTTGTTGTTTCATACTGTTTTGGTGACACTTTTGTGTCCCTTGTTGTTTTCTCGTCTACGGTAAGTGTCTTCACTTTGCCCCTAGTTTTTATTTTCTTTATTTACCTTCCCCTTTTCTCCGGGTCTCCTGCCCCCTTCTCCTGTGCCCTTTGACTTCATGGGCCTATTATTCAATCATTTGATTGTTTTCTTTGAGTTTTTTATCATTTACTTATATTTTTAATGTATGATTTTAGTGATTAACCTGCCCATGCTTTGCCTTGCCCTGTTTTTGTTTTGGGTTCTCCTGGGCTCCTTGCAACTGGCTCTTGTTACTGGATCGTGTGGAGGTTGCGTGCGTTGAACGCCGCCGTTCCTTGTTGATCTTGTTTATCATATTTTGACAATTAAGATACAAAAACAGGCAGCATAAACAAGCGATAAAGAACCAAAAAAAGGTAAAAAACCCCCATTTCAAACTAAAAATTTAACGAGCCCCCATTCTCTAAAGTTTGCAACCGTCTTTTTTATCACAAAAGAAAAGGGTTTGGCAAATGGGTGTAAATTTTTTTTAAATTTTGTAATTTAATAAATTAAAACCTTTTAAAAATTTTGTAAAAAAAAACCCTTTCCCCCCCGAAAAAAATTTCAAAAGCATAAACTCATTAAAGCTGGTTTTATGATAAATTGAAAGAAGACACACAATTTTAAGTATACAAAGACATAATTCAAAAATCCCATTTATTTGGAAAAAAAAGACAAGAATAACAGTCAACAAGGCAAAGAACAAAAACCCTTCACAGGGCGCAGCCCCCACAAAACACAGAAAAGGGAAACCCAAACCCAAAACCCCGGAGTGGACATAAGGGCGGGGAAAAGGAGATGAAAATGTAAGTGGGGAAAAAATAAAAATAAAACGGCCCAAAAGGGGCCCAAGGGTGAACAAAGGGGGGGGGTTAAAAAAATGGGAGGGGGGTGAGAAAAAAAACCTACCGTAAAAGACAATCCAACAAGGCAGACATCACAAAACATGTAAACTTTCAAAAACAAGTAACAACACAGACATAAAAAACACGTGAAGTAACACAGGGGTACCTTTTTGGAACGGTCAGTGGTAGTTACCCAACTGGGGAGTTTAAAATATGAAAAACAAGATCAACAAGGAAAGGCGGCGTTCAATGAACGCAACCCTCCCATTTTTAGGCGCGCAAAACTATACGAGATTTTTACTTCATTTTTGTTTTGTGTTTGTTTGATTTTACGGTGTACCATCAGAATTTAGGTCACACGGCGCCGCAACAGGACAGATGAATTTGCTAATCAGTTACAAATAATTTATCATTTAATGATTAACCTGTCCGTGCTCTGTCTTTGTCCTGTCCTGTTTTTGTTTGGGGTCCGTCTGGGCTCCTTGCCGTTGGTTCTTGTTGCTGGGTCATATGGGGTGTTCATTGAACGCCGCCTTTCCTTGTTGATCTTGTTTATCATATTTTTGGCTAACCTCTGGTGTTGTTCTGCATAATAAATCAGAATGAAGTTTTTGAAAAAAAAAATGTTTATAACAGTTTCAAGTATTTAGAAAAGTTTCACGTTTTGAATCAGATAGAAATCAAGTCCGAATTCCACAACGTATATTATAGAAACACTGCGAATACATAAAACTTACAATTAAAAAATAGTGAAAAACAGAATCCCTAAAGAAAGACCATCACGGCAAAATTGTAAAATGTTGCAGGCTCGGTTTAATTGAGCCTATTCATGGACAGTACTGGAAAGTGCAAGTTACCGTCCATGTCCCCTAGCACTGGCTTAAGCACAATTACCTACGGATGGACTGACGGATGGATGGACGGACAAACCGGTGACTATTTGCTCCCCTGAAATTTTTCGGGGAGCATAAAAACCATTTGACAGATGTACTGAAAGCATACAGTTCTCTTTTAAACAAGCGAGAGGTGAAATAACGGAACTGCAAACAGACTTTGTTAACATTTGAGACGCAGACTATCAGAAATAATTGTTTTCAAATTTACAGATGTCCACGCGTTCAACCAGCTATTTGCAACAGAGTTGTACGTCATCTTGGGGTAGACAAGTCAATGGAGAATCAAAAATGAAAATGAAGACCAACAAGGCAAAGGCAACGTTCACAGGACGCAGTCCTCGACAGAAACCCAGTCACAACCCAGAAGGCACCAAACCAGAATTGGGCAAGGTTATGTAGACAGCATTGGGTTGGAACGCGTACATAATGTTGGGTATAAAACGCCAGGAGCAGATAACAAGCCTGGATATATTAAACCTAAATTGTCTTCCTTTAAAGATCGAGGATGCTACGATTTACTAGTAAATGAGAACATAAGAGTTTTTGGTTATGTGACAGCAAGCATGCGAGGCCTAGCTACGACATGTTTAACATACACGATTGTGCAGGGCAAGATGGTTACCAATAGTAACCTTTTTCTATTTTGATGTAGCCGTCACATAAGCTTATACTTTCAAACCCTTATAAATTCGTTTTTGAAGCGTTTTCCTTGTGTAAAATATTTTAAATATGATTTTGTCATATACAATGTCGTTCGCATTTTGGTATTTTCGTGTATAATTATAAAAACAGTGCTTGTATAAAAATATATTGTAAAAAAACTTTATGAATACTACTTTACAGAAGCGCGGATAAATTGAAAACTATGTTAATTGCAGTTCTGTATATAATTTATCATGTAATTATCTGAATACAAATTATGTTCAACCTTCATTGAAAACTCGTTGAACGGTAATACCAGAATTCCAATGACCGAGTGTTTAGGGTCGTTTATTTCCAACACCTTGCCCTTACCACTGGGAGGTTCAGGGACCTTGGATTCTTTCATGTGAGGAAACTATCCAGCTAGCTTACGGAGCGTTTGTTGTTCTACTCGGGTGCCCTTTCGTGCTTGCAATAATACACAGTATAGCAGTAATACACAGTATAGCTGGATATTTTTAAGTGCGACGTAAAATCCAACCAACAACAACAAAAAAGAAAAAATTATGTCCAACAAAACTAAGGACGTCACACATTACATGGTTCAAATAACCCATTGCAATACAATATTTCATGGGGGGTTATAGAAATAAGAAAATAATACTATTAACGGAAGAAAATGGAAAAATTGTGGAATGGATGATATTGCAAATATTTCTATTCAAAGGTCAATTCTTAAATAAAAATGGAAACTGCTATTAGTCGGACTCGATTTCAGAGATGCTTACACTCAGATTAATGAAGTTTGCTGTCTACATTTTAGAGTCATGAAACTTTACAGAAATGTGGATTAGTATGTGACGTTACGCTCTTGAGGGTTTGCTTGTGGATTTATTTATCATTTGTAGAGTTATTGCCCTTGAATTAGTACAAATTGGCAATTTTCAACTTGTGTCGCATGTACAACAACACTGTTTGACATATAATCTCGAAACTTTATGCAAGTTTCGGTAAGAATGTAAAGATCTAGGGGTTTTCTTTTATAATAATATAAGATGTTGATCAACATGTGAAGCTGTGCACCTAGGGTTTTGCGTGTTGATTAATTCAGTTTTGTTAGGGTTATTAGTTATTAGTAGGATATGTTGCCTGCTTTTTAAATTTGTCTTTTGACGTCTTATCTGTGATACGCAGGCTTCATAACCTCTGATCCCCTTTCAAAATTCCATTTTATTTAGTTCCGCCCATTGTTTTCTCGTTTAGGGCACACGCTTTTTATTACTTGGGGACCATACGCCGCTTTTCATGGAATGGCACGGAAGTGTCACATTGAAGGTTCCATGATAACCGCCGTATGAACACATCTGCGGATGTTTCTAAATTCAAAATTTTACCATTTCATGTTTAAATGTTGAATTCTGCTTAAGCCGGTACTAGGGGGCGTGGACGGTAACATGCACTTTCCAGTACCGTCCATGAACAGGCTCAATCAAACCGAGCCTGCAACATTTTCAATTTTGCCGTGTTGGGCTTTCTTTAGGGATTCTGTTTTTATCTATTTTATGATCACATCCGTGTTATTTGTGCCGTGTGGCGGCTGTAAAAAGTCTCTCGTACATTTAATCAATGATGTTTTATTTTCGATCCTTGAAGATCGTTCAGCACGACATTATTGTTGTGCTTGTGGTATTTTTAGTTTCAATTTTTCGGCATTTTCTAGTTGGGTGGTTCCAATATTCCTACTTGAATAATGTTGAATCACCCTTAGGATATGTTGCCTGCTTTTTAAATTTGTCTTTTGACGTCTTATCTGTGATACGCAGGCTTCATAACCTCTGATCCCCTTTCAAAATTCCATTTTATTTAGTTCCGCCCATTGTTTTCTCGTTTAGGGCACAAGCTTTTTATTAATTGGGGACCATACGCCGCTTTTCATGGAATGGCACGGAAGTGTCACATTGAAGGTTCCATGATAACCGCCGTATGAACACATCTGCGGATGTTTCTAAATTCAAAATTTTACCACTTCATGTTTAAATGTTGAATTCTGCTTAAGCCGGTGCTAGGGGGCGTGGACGGTAAAATATGATAAACAAGATCAACAAGGAAAGGCGGCGTTCAATGAACGCAACCCCCACATGACCCAGCAACAAGAACCAATGGCAAGGAGCCCAGGGGGACCCCAAACAAAAACAGGACAGGGCAAAGACAGAGCACGGACAGGTTAATCATTAAATGATAATTAATTTGTAACTGATTAGGAATTCAAAGAAAATAAAAATAGGCCCACAAAGGGGAAGGGGACAGGAGACCGGGGGGAGGGGGTGGGGGAGTAATCAAAGAAATAAAAACTAGAGGCAATGGGGAAGATACTTACCGTAGACGAGAAAACAACAAGGGACACAAGCAAAAGTGTCACCAAAACAGTATGAAACAACATAAGACATACATCTGAGGAACACAGTGGGGCGCCGCCTTGGAACGGTCAGCAGCATAATAATGACTGCTGGGGAGTTTAAACCGGTTAATGGTGCACCAAACCTCGCTCTTAGCCCCACCATGTTCCTATAAACGAGACAGTGTAAATAAAATGAATCCCCGCCAAGTGAAATTCTAACAGTTGTCATGGTTACAAAAGGTTAAATAAGTAAAACACTAAAATGATCATGTAGAAACATATAAAAGTAAACCCAATGACCATAACAAAAGTACTCAATGTCCTAAAGGAAGACAGAGCAACAAGAAAATCACCTACAAGGGCCCGACGAAGCAAGGCAGAAGACGAACATTAAGACAATTCAGTCCCAAATGGCTTTACGAACTATCCATCATAGAGTCTCCCACTTGGTCCGTCAGATGCAATCAAAAGAGGAAAGCGTAGTGTCCAACTGTAAAAGGGTTGAACACTAAACATGCAGTATGTCTTAAAATAGTAGGGTCATAACCTCTTTTAATAAAACGTTTAATGATTTTAGTAAAAACAGCAGAAAAATTACCATGACCCAAAATCTTACGAAGTTTGTAAATCACATCGCCATAAAAACCAGGCTGGCTAATCCCTTGTCGCAGAAGAGTTTTTAAATCACTATTGAATTTGGAAATTAAATCAAAGTTACGATTGTAAAATTTAGAAAAATATTTCCGTAATTTATGATAGCGGTAGCCCTGTTTTAGAAGCTTGCTGGTAATAAAAATATTCCGCTCGTTGAAATCCTTTACGTTGCTACAAGCTCTAGCGAATCTAATTAACTGGGAAACATAAACCCCGTAAGATGTTGCATGGGGTACGTCTCCATCTAAATGTGGATAATTAACTATACAAAAGTCAAAGTCATCTCTTTTATCATAGATTTTCGTGTGAATAGAATTGTTGTAGATAGTAATATGAAGATCCAAAAATGATGTACTAAAATTTGAAGAGTTCGTTTTATTAAGTTGTAGTTCATGCGGATAAATGTCAGACACCATTTGATCAAAATAAGGATTATCTAAATTAAAAATATCATCAAGGTATCTGGAAGTATTATTAAATGCGACTATAACATCTTGTTGTTTATCTTCAGAGAGACTCAACATAAAGTCTCTTTCATAGCAGTACAAAAACAAATCGGCGACCAGGGGTGCACAATTAGTACCCATAGGAATTCCTATGATCTGTTTAAATAGGGTATTACCAAACCTGACATAAATGTTGTCTAAAAGAAAAGAGAGTGCTCTACAAACTTCGTCACAGGTCCACATAGTATAATGTTTTACAATACCGTTAGTAAAAAAAGCTTTGTTAGAATTACATGCTAGAAAGGTAACTTTTTCCGCGTGCAAAAGTTTTCTGAATTAGGGAAATTAGTTTATCATTGATTAATTTATGTGGCAAAGTTGTATAAAGTGTAGAAAAATCGTATGTACTGACAGTTGAAGCTTGAAAGTTCTTAATTTTGAATTTATCCAAGATTTCACCAGAATTTTTAATTGACCAAAAGAGATGTTTGCCTGTGTTTTCATAGACTTTATCACAATATCTAATTACATGTGTTTTAATGGCAGTCAAACAAGACGTCAATAAAATAGAAAGTTTACTTGTAGTGCAAGATGTAGAATTGGCAATGAATCTAGCTTTGTAAGGTTTTTTATGTAATTTAGGAATCCAATACATAATAGGAAGTTTAACTTGGTAACTTGCACTTTCCAGTACCGTCCATGAACAGGCTCAATCAAACCGAGCCTGCAACATTTTCAATTTTGCCGTGTTGGGCTTTCTTTAGGGATTCTGTTTTTATCTATTTTATTACCATTGACTAGTATAAATCTGTCGTGCGTACCTCAAAAAGTATTCGACCTGGAGTCAAGAAAGTTTACAATGTTGTTCAGCATGTGTAGTTATGTACTTCACGGTTTTGCTCGTGATTTATTTAGGATTTGTTTCGTGGGGACAATATGCCGCTTCTCATGAAATGCCACTAATGTGTCACATTAAAGGATCCATTATAACCGCTTGAAATAACTACTGTTCTTGAACAGACTCAAACTGACCCTGCAACAGTTCTTATTTTGCCGTATTGGCTTTCTTTAAGGATTGTTTTTCGTTTTTCTCCATATGTTCGAGAAATAATCCCCGACTTAGTACAAAATCATGTGTGGAGGCATTCGTGTCCTATAGTATATTTTTTATTTGATAATAATTTGCAGATTTAAAAATGATATGATTATCTGTTTTTATTTTATAGAAATATGCGAACGTGTGGGATAATCCTCGTATTTTAGATTAGGTAAAATTAGAAATAGTTTTCTCTCTGAACACAATATCTTATAGGAACAATAGTTTCTTTTTTCAGTGATAAAGTTGGGTTGTTTAAAGGAATCTTATGGAAACTAGGGGGCGTGAGGGATGTTGAACTTATTCATTATCCCTCATGTACAGACTCAATTAAACCGAGTCTGCAATTCTTATGTTATTTTGTTGTGATTAATGCTTCCGAGGGATCACTTTGTTTCCAGAATTTCATTCAATCAGAACGTTACAAATCATGAGTTATTGAACATAACTTAAAGATCCTGTATGTTTTGTAATTGAGATTGCATACCACTCTTCATTGAATTATATATGTATGTAATTATGCAAATTTGTCAATTTTCAAACATGGAAGAATATGTAAAATATGTATTGCAAATATTTGTACATATTTAAGGTAATCATTAAATTATATGCATTCATTTCTTATTGGAAAAAATTGACTTAGAATTTATAGAAAACTAAATTCTAATTACCTCCCTTTATTTACATAAAATATTAAGTTCGGTAATATCTTTATAAATAATGTTTTTTGAAACTTACAATATCGATAAATCTTAATTTGAGCATCATAATTTGTATATAAAATAGATAAATACAGAATCCCTAAAGAAAGCCCAACACAGCAAAATTGAAAATGTTGCAGGCTCGGTTTGATTGAGCCTGTTCATGGACGGTACTGGAAAGTGCAAGTTACCGTCCACGCCCCCTAGCACCGGCTTAAGCAGAATTCAACATTTAAACATGAAATAGTAAAATTTTGAATTTAGAAACATCCGCAGATGTGTTCATACGGCGGTTACCATGGAACCTTCAATGTGACACAGTAGTGCCATTCCATGAAAAGCGGCGTATGGTCCCCAAGTAATAAAAAGCGTGTGCCCTAAACGAGAAAACAATGGGCGGAACTAAATAAAATGGAATTTTGAAAGGGGATCAGAGGTTATGAAGCCTGCGTATCACAGATAAGACGTCAAAAGACAAATTTAAAAAGCAGGCAACATATCCTAAGGGTGATTTAACATTATTCAAGTAGGAATATTGGAACCACCCAACTAGAAAATGCCGAAAAGTTGAAACTAAAAATACGACAAGCACAACAATAATGTAAAATAATGTGTTACAGGATCTTTAACACATGCTGCAAATTTATATATTTATTTCATGATAGTCCATATAATTAATCTAGAGTGGAATTAAAAGCATTAAATCGTAATTGCAAGCTCAATCTACTTTTCGTTTATTGGAAAATTAATTTTATGCTGTATATAACTTTAGTTGTAACATAGTGCTAAAATGCTTTTACTGATGAACGTTTGTTGCATTAGTCGTAAACATAAGCTATACGAACTAAAGGGTTATGGACAACAATGAATTAATTGTTGTCATAAGTTCTGGTAACAAGCAAGTTAAAGAAACATTTAATACGTTAGTTCGTTAGTCTTTTTATCTTTAGTAAGGACTTGCAATGTTTAAAAATGCAACCAAAAAGAATCACCAATCACTGAAGGTGATTCATACGTCCATCCACCACCCTTACTATTATTTATAGAAGACCAAGAATTATATTTATATATAAATGACATTATCATCATATTGATAATACTCTTCTCTTATCATATGGTAATACTAGGAGGCAAACTCCTCACAGTGATTACCTCCCTTGGCAGAATTGTAATCACTGCCTTCAAAGACGTCACATGATGATGAAAGTCACATGACGTAACGTCGAAATTCAAATGTAAATATCGACCGTTACAAAGAAAATCTAACGTTATTTTTCTCTTTCTGTTTTATTTTTAACTTTTAATGCCTACGTTCGATATAGTTTATCAAAAAATTATCGAAAGTATACAAAATAACGAAAAATAAATTCAAAAGCTAAAAAATATAAAATATCAAAATATCGTCTCGGTAGAAAATAATCTCATAATTTTTAAAATTATTTCTAAATATTCATATCATTTATTTATTTATTCATAAACATTGTTAAATAAATGAGAGAAAACTTATCTGATAGATAAAAGCAGTAGATAAAACAATTTTTGAAAAAATATAGTATATCAGAAATTCTGATATATTGGGACCTTGGTGGCAGAGATCTACGCCGAAGAATTAAGGGGAGATCACTGTGTGGAGATTGACTAGGAGGAACACCTCAATATCTTCAGAAACATCTTTATATGTTGAAATTATATTGTGATAAATGGGGATTATCTGTAAATACTTGCAAAACTAAAGTGATGTTTAAGAAACCGTGGCATTACTAAGCAAAATAAAAATAAGGCTTATGCTGTCAATAATTTAGAAGTGGTAAATGATTTTAATTACTTTGATACAGTGTTTAATTATAATACTAAAACTTTGCATCTAATCAAAAATACATAGCTGGGAGAGGACTTAAAGCTCTGAACATTCTAATGAATATAATTAAAGCTTATAAATTCAGCCCAAAGACTGTGTGTCAGCATTTTGATGCTTTTGTAATTATGCATGAAAAATCTGGGGATTTTTTAAATCAAAAGAAATAAAAGGAATATATCAAAATGTATGTAAATAAAATAACAAGAATAAAGATCAACAAGGCAAAGGTAACGTTCACAGGACGCTGCCCCCGGACACACCCAAGCAGGACACCCAGAGAATGTTTCAATAAACTAATAGCTTCCAACATAAACTAAAATAAATTTGTATAAACTAATTAGATTTACAAAAATGATGAAGATTTGGTGAAAATACTGACCACTGATAATGTTATTACAAATTCGTCCAGACATATTCAGGCAGAATATGATGTCTGTTTGGGGTCCGCCTGGGCTCCTTGCCATTGGTTCTTGTTGCTGGGTCATATGGGGGTTGCGTTCATTGAACGCCGCCTTTCCTTGTTGATCTTGTTTATCATATTTTGTACAGACATAGTTCAATTCTGTAAAATAATTTAGTAAAACTTTATTCATGTAAAAACTTTAAAACATATATTGGTTTTGAATTTTACTCGAACACCCTTTGCAATGCACTGTCAAGATCAAGGTTGTCATCCCACAAGCTGCGCATACAAATTTAGATATGCACATAACAGAATGGAACGAAACAACCGTTATGTAACTACCTATAAAAAAGAGATACAGAAGTTGAATACCAGTTTATTATCAAATATGAAGCCTTCTTGCCTTAAAGACATTATCTATAAATCTTATTTTATAGAAATTCAAGCTTGTTCAAGTTCAATGAGTTAATGAAGTAAAACAATGTTTGTACAGTAAACAAAATTAGTTTTTTTTTCTGAAGTGTTTAAGCTAAGACAAACACTAAATTGACATGAAGTATTTGTGAAATTTACATGTATGATATTTATTTAAACATGCACATGTTTGTTTTTATTGTTTTGTTTTTTTTTTAATTTATAAAAATAAGCTTCTGTACAGTTAATTGAAATAATAGAAAATTTATGTTGTATTAATGTTATAATTATCATAATTTATCTCTATATTTGTCATTTGATCACGAAAATGTAATGCTTATGTTTTTTTTTCTTTCTCGTTCTTAGGCATAAAAAATATGTCTGTTTCGGATAACCCGACCCTACCTATAAAAATGCGCCGACCCTAACTATTTTTTTTTTTCCGTTTCTGAGCAAAAAATATATTCGTTAGCGTATAGAGAGTTTCAAAGGCCGGATAAATGCGAATTGAACGCTTGAGACGCTGTCGTAAAACGCTCGGACGATTTAGATCGGTCTTGTTTTGTTATACGTGTTTTGATTGGCTCGTGCTGTATTGCGGTCCAATGAATATCACGCTATTGGAAACTGGTACGTATGACAAGCAACATGGCGGAATTATGACTCTGTACAATGTCCGTCTTGAACATAGACAGAAATGCCTCTTAGCAATTTTTTTAAAATTAACTCTGACATTAAATTCAAACTTCGAATAAATAAGCACCATTTATCTTTGACAGTACCTTCATTTTTTGAAAGGAAAATGTCCACCAACCTATCGAGGCATCGTATCTGGCTTTCCAATTTCGAAAAAGTCATTTGTGGGTCCAGCACGCGGAAACAGCGCATCTCCGCCGCATGTTGGTATTTCTGTGTCGTAGATTTACATATTATACTTTCCAGCGCTACTTTGTACTAAATGGCGCTTTGTGATACGTTGACGTCTGTGACGTCATTATTGTTAATCATTGTTGTTGTTATTGTTTGACGTAGAGACTTGTAGTAAACTGAGAAAAGAAGACACAACGCTGTAGTACTTTATCAACTAATATACGATATTGGTGCCGTGACACAAAAAGATGAATCTACAGAAGTTAATTTTAGTACGTAGCGGCAACAGAAGCGTTATTTCGAAGCTTTTGGGCAAAAGCGAAGGAGAAATCAGAGAAAATAGAATTCAACGCTATTCTGGAGGCCCTCGAATCGAAGACAAATACATTAGATGCACTCGATGAGAAGATTATATCTCAAACTGGAGTCGAGGATATCGAAGAAGAACTCATTACCACTGAAGAATATAAGCTTGAACTCGAGATTCAGTTACGGAAACTTAGAGCGTATCGTCAAATGAACTCACAGACAGACGGTCATACGACTACGAGTGAAATTACCGAGAATCATGACGGAATTAGAATTATAAGAGCAGACGATATGCGGGAGAACTTTACTGATGGAGCAGACGGTGGAGAGACCGGAAGTCATGTCAACGTTCAAATTCCGGGAGGAAATATTCAGTTTGCTGGTTCACAGAACAGCCTAGGTAACAATCACTCTTTTATGTCGGCAAGTTCACAATATCATAGGTTACCTAAACTTTCATTACCGAAATTTAATGGCGACATTTTAAGCTGGCAGACATTTTGGGACTCATTTGAGTCAACTGTTCATCTCAACTGTAACTTAACGGATGTGCAAAAATTTTCATATTTGAAGAGTCAGCTTGAAGGAGAGGCGAATCGGACTATTGATGGTTTTGCACTTACAAATACAAACTATGCACGTGCGACAGAACTGATGAAAGAAAGATATGGCCAAAAGCATAAAATAATGCATGCAACAATGCAAGCATTGGCTTCAACTACCAGCCCCAAAAAATACTTTACATTATATTCGTGAATTCTATGATAAAATGGAGACATACATTTGTTGCACTGGAGAGTTTGGGCCAGCAACAAGAATCTTACGGCGATTTACTCGTGCCTATTGTGCTTGACAAACTTCCGGGAGAAATGAGAAAAATCTCGCGAGAGGACACGGTGACAGGAATTGGTTGTTATGTGACTTACGTAGAGCTATTTACAACGAAATTAATATTATGGAAGCCGGATCATACAACTCGATTCAACCGGAAATGGAAACTTACGGATCTACTGCATCATTATTCACTGGAGCAAGAAGTACCAGAAATTCGAACAGTGCACATGTGACAGGAACTAGAATAAAGTGTTTGTTTTGCGAGGAATCCCATAGAGCAAGAGATTGCCGGAAGTATTCTGATGTAGCGTCAAAGTTAAATGTTATTAAGGAGAAAAAACTGTGTTTTAATTGTTTAGGTAAACACCAAGTATTCACGTGTAAGTCCACTAAGAGATGCCAGAATTGTAACGGAAAGCATCACACAACTATCTGTAAGTCTGATAGCGGTCGTTATATAAGTGCAAAAAGTTCTACACAGCACACATCTGAAGCTACAGTGATGTATTCTTCCGCGCATCAATTTAGATCCGGGGTATTGCTAAAGACAGCAATGGCTGACGTTTGTTACAAAGATATATGTAGCCAAGCAACCATACTTTTTGACGAAGGAGCACAAAGAAGTTTTATCACCGAAACTCTAGCAGAGCAGACGAACTTTAATTAGAGAGGGGAAAATCCGAAACAATCCGAATATCTGCGTTTGGTGGCAAAGGTAATCAGATGCAACACTTTGACCAAGCTACAGTGTATCTTGTTACGGACAGAAAAAAGAAAATACCACTGAAAGTTCTGATTGTCCCGACTATAGCGACACCTATAGATAATACCCATAGGTCAGATATTTCAAGTTTGCCTTACCTTAAAGGATTAAAATTGGCACATCCAGTAACGCATGATAGAGAGTTCTCTATTTCCTTGCTAATCGGAGCCGACTTTTAACTGGGATATTGTTGAGGACGAGATTATACGTGGCACAGGGCCTACTGCCGTTAAATCGAAAAATTCGGATACCTTCTGTTCTGGACCGATCAAATTCAAGTAAAAGTAGCAGAAGTGTTGAAGCAGATTTTGAACGTAATGGTGTCTCACATACCAGAGGACATATCGATAGAACGTTTCTGGAGTCCTAGAAAATCTAGGAATTACACCAGATGACACAAGACCGGGAAAGTTCCCAAAAAGACGAAAAACAAAAATATCAGTTTTGCCCCAAAAATTTGAATTCAAAAGAGGGAAAAGTATACTGAAACGAAAACCTTAAAACGACCGGCCCCCGGAAACTCCCTTAAAAATTTATGAATTGCCCCTGAAACGCATTTTAAAGTACTGTCCAAAAGATTACGGAAACCCAAAAAAATTGCAAAAAGAAAAAATTTTTGGGAGATTTTTAAAATTTGTAAAAAACTAAAAAGACGGGGGTTCATTAAAAGGGATTTCAAGAGAAAGAGACCCAAAAACGAAAAACCCCAAATCCTTTAAATTTCCATCCCCCCAAATAAAAAAAAATTCCCTTTTCAACTACGAAAAAATAAAGAACTAAAAAGGACTGAAAGGCTCCGTAGGCATGCCAGTCTGAATGATTGCCTACAGTCCATACCCTCAGTCTTAAATGAACTCACCTCAATTTTGCTGAGATCTTGTCTGCATGCGTATGCTGTTACAACAGATATTGAAAAGGCGTTTTTGCAGGTGGGATTACATACAGATGACCGAGATATGACAAGATTTTTATGGCTGAAAGATCCGAATGACCCCAACAGTGACTTTTCAACTTATCGTTTTAAAGTTGTGCTTTTTGGTTCACCATTCATACTCAACGCAACGATACTAAAACATTTAGACAACAATCCACATACGACTGTATCAGAAGTATTACGTCAAGATTTATACGTCGATAACGTCATATATCCAGTTTCAAAGAAGAAGAAGAATGCCTTAATTACTTTAAAGAAGCACGCACCTTGATGTCCAAAGCCGGAATGAATTTGAGATCTTGGAACTCCAACAGCAAAAAGTTACAACAAGAAGCCGGCAGAGTAAACATATTAGATACTGACGACGTCACCAAAGTCCTAGGTCTACGTTGGGAGCCGTCAACAGATGAAGTGACCTATGTGAAGCGAGATATCCCTGTTTCTTCTCATGTAACAAAGAGAGTGATATTGAAATATTCATCTCAGAGCAAGTAAGACATCTAGACCCCTTGACTTCTCGACCCCTTAGGGTATTAAGATGACATCTAGACCCCTTGACTCTTAGACCCCTTGTAAGATGACTTTTCGACCCCTACTGACTAAGACATTTCGACCCCTGTTTTTAATGCTGGACTTTAAAAGAACCGTAAATATATTTTGAAAATATTGTAAGACTTATATATAATCTTAAAGATTTTTGTTTAAATTTATTTGTTTTTCTGAAATATCAGTTGCAAAATTTACATTTTTTAAATCTAATTTTGGTGATTAATAAACAAATCACAGTTTTCATTTGTTTAATTACGGACTAAAATCGGATTAAAGTCCCGTGGTTTAATGTAATGGTGCTAATTTATAATTTCGTCATTAGCGCATTAGAAAACAATTATTTATTAGATAAATAACATCGCGCGTTACAAATGATCTGTGATGTTATAGAAAACGTTTGCTAATTATATACACACATTTTTTAATAATATCATTTACTCTGGGACTATAAGTTTATGTCCCAGATTTACTCAAACTTGTGAAGATATACATACAAACGCGTATTTTCTACAACATTTCAGTTTTATTAATATTAAGCGTATTTCCTATTAATATTGCCTGATAAATAAGTGAAGGAATATTATTACAAACTTTTCTTTTTGTGTGTATATTTGTCATAATCATATTAATTTATTAAATGATAATGTCCGTTTTGTGTATTGCGTGCAAGGAGACTGTTCGTCCTTAACAACATGCCGTTACATGTGTCATTTGTGAGAAGGCGCAACACAGAACCTGCAACACTGGTTAGTAATGTTTCATTTTTTCCTTTACATATAATTCATTCGAAAGTCGTATTAATAACAACTAAAATTTTGTAAACTTCAGTTTATTGTTTTGTAAGACTTAATAATGCTACATTGGCAATGAACGTTTTTACTAAATGAAATATTGAATTTTGTGTAATAGTTTACGGAAATGTAATTATTGACAGCGTAATAATTTACGGAAGCTGACCCCCATATTTATCAAAATAAAAAAAACTATCTGTAATTTTAGGTAAATGATATAGTTGAAGATATATTTATTGACTTTGGCTGTCAGATATTTATGACTTTATGACAAAAAATATATATGACTCACTACTAAAACAATTAAAATTCGTAACGGTGAAAATTAGAATGAGCGTGCTTCAAACTGTATCCAATAAAAATAATTAAATAATAAGGATTTATTTTTTATACACATTTAATCACTTTTATACATATTTTGACCACAAAAAATGAAAGTGACTTTAATAAATTTTAATCATACAACTCCCGTGTGCTGGTTTATTACCATACATGTATGTGTTTAATCAGTGACACGTGATAGGATAAACACCGGCGCGTGTCATTAAATAATCAAATTATCGATCATGCATGTATGTGTTTATTCAGTGACACGTAATTGGATTAACACCGGCGCGTGCCGATACTAATCCGATTATCGGTCATTAGAATGGTATATACATGTATTATCAATAAAACATAACTTTATTTTTTTTATTTTGTTATAAGATGATGATGATTTGTATTTTGCAGGTATCAGTAGAATCGATTATTACAAGGCACGTAAATATGGAAGGGATTATCCGCCAGTTCACCCATTATGCTTTGTGACATTCCAATTTCCGTCTTTACTTTTGCGATAGTGAATTTGATGTTAGGTTTTGGTTATTTTTCAAGACTTAGTGTATTTCGTATCTTTATAATTATAAAGGTATTTTGAAATATATCCTTGTTATACGTTAAATTTATTTTTATATACGTTTTTCTTGTTTCATTCTGAAAATTGGTATGATTTCCCTTAAAATATATTTAATACATTTCAATTCAAAATCAAACATTAAAATCAACATTAGGTATTCAGTGTATGGACGCTACCGAATATGTGTTAATTCAATTGTAATAAAATGTTCAACATTTAATCAAAACAATCGGAACATCATTCGCAGTATAAAATGCTGTTTAACATTGACTCAATAAAACGAAATCGTCTTCATAACAATGATGACGTTATCAAAAAAAACGAAGCGAGGAACCAAAGGGCTTGGTTCACTAACCTCATAAAAGTGCCCTAAAAATTTGAAAAAATAAAATATCTTAACCAAATCAAATGTGTTTGTTTTTATGTAGACCTATCCTAAACCTGTACAAATATGTAGCCCATTAAGATTTTGTGATGAATTTTTCCAACAAAAATATCACTTTCACACATCCTGGTTTTAACAAAACTGGCTTTTTTGTGATTTTTTTGCATGTTTTATCCTAAAAATAGGTATGAGCCACCACATGTGCCAATTTATCACTTCGCATCAGTGTTCAATAAATAAAAACAAACATGAAAATGTATGTTTCCAAGTGGCACACGTGGTGGCTCATATCTAAATTTGAACTTAAGGCACAATCATAATTGAAAAAATCATGTTTAAAAATTTAATTTCAAATAAAACAATTATGTCATAACATGTTGTATCAATAAATAAATTACAAATATTTATAATAGATAATCATTTCAGCAATGTCTGTTGTTGAGAAACTATTAGATTTAATGTTTTATCTGTTAAATATAATTTTCCAACAACAAGGACGAAACGATATTTTCGAAACGGTTTGAGTACGAATACCGCTGTTGCCAACGATAAATGTTTGTAAACAACGACACCACTACAAACAAGGTAGATTTAAATGTTTATTATATTCTTACCCCCAAAATAAATATTTCACATTATTAAACATAGATCTATATATATTTTAAATACTGTATACTTTATTTGAGAATAGTCATATTCTTCTAAATTAAATAAATAAACGATCGACTAGCAGCAGCGGTGCAATCAAGTGTAGAGATCCAAACTTGAATGGCTTCAATCTTAAATGGATACGTATGTGAACAAATTTTATTGAAAATGAATCTACAATGTAATTAAGTTATGAAAAATATGAAAACGGTATTTGAAATATGTGCTATAAATGAATATTTAAACAATAAACAGAGCAGTCTGCTATTTTTAGCTCATGCGTGCGATCGATATCAAATACTTGATTACTTGGCGCCCAAGGTATGAATTCCGCTGTAGCGCAGTGGATAAGACATCTGCTTTTGACGGGAGCGGCCCGAGTTCGAATCCCACTACTGATGATTTTTTTTTATTAGTTTTTTTTTTCTTACAGATATGGTCAAGCATTACATCTGCACAATTTGCAATAGAAAAGCAAATCGTCGAGACAGAAGACCTGTACCGGCAAATATTCAGAAATATTTAAAGAAAAATCTGTCAATTACTTGCACACTCGATAGTGTTGTGTGTTCTGGATGCAGAATCAAATTTTATAAAAAACTTAGAAAACCAAAAGAATCAGGTCCCGTACCGGTTGATGAGAGGGGTGATGCTGGCGATGCACTCGTTCCGCCGTCCACAAACGAACGATTCACTAGTCCTCCATCGGTAAGTGCACGCGATTACAATCATAATATATTTAAGAAATTAATAATAATCAATAAGTAACATTACATGGTATAAATGCGTTGTTTTAATGTTGTATTATCTGTAACCTAAATAGATATTTAACATGGACTGTTAGGCACACGTTCCACAATATATAACATAGGTAGCTTAAATCATCATATTTACTTTGTGTTTGAGTTTGAAATAGTTTTTTGTCAAATGGGATTGCAGTATTTTAATTGTTAAATATGAAAAATGAGATGAATATGCTTAATTCAAAATAAAAATATATGTTCTGTTCTGTTCAGTATTTTAAATGAATCGTAACACATTTACTTTGGTAATCAGCAAACTGTGAATCAATGTAGTAAAATCGACTGTTTATATAAATATTTTAATTTGAATTGAAATGAATATAATTAATTTAAAAACACCAAGTTCGTTAAAAGTTTATTAGTACACAAAGAAATTGGTCACCGCGGCCAAACCTGTTCATTACTACGTATTCCACAAATCAGTCGAGCGGCTCTTGGTAAAATTAAGTTTTAAAATGCTCAACACTTACTTATACTTAAAACTTCTTAGGACATTATTATTATACCATTTCTTACATTACAGGTAATGCTGAAAATCTCTTCCACAAGCAGAAGCCACAGCCGCTGTTTCGTGTGCAAAAGGCCTGGACCAAAGTTGGTGTGCCTTCCAGCAGAAGGGCGCTTTACAGTCTTCCTTGACCACAACATACTAGTACCAGCAGACGCAAGGTGTTGTCCAGTCCATATTTCTGATGGGACTCTGACTCAAGACTCTTTTTCAAACATACAGACGCTGACAAGTACTTCTTTGCTTAATCGATCTTCAATATGTAATATACTTCAAAAAATGAGAAACGCTTACCTAAATCAGAATACATCACTTAATTTTGATGCATTTAGACGAACGTGATTATCCATCTCTTACTGGGCTTACCAAACCACAGTTTGATGATTTTTTTCAGTCATTTGCTTCATCACATTAAAACAACGCATAAAAGGTCTCCAAGAACAACCGTTGGACTTTTTCTTGTTAAGCTTTACTCTGGAATGTCCAATAAACTCCTGTCTACAATATTTGGCTTAAGCAAGTCAAGCGTTCGCCGCGCAATTGAGACCGTTCGTCTAATATCAATGAGAACATTTGTTCCGCTATATCTTGGCATTGAAACTGTCCAAGGTCAACCCTCATTCAGAACCACACACGCCATTTTGCAAAGACACTTTTCAACGCTGATGACAACCAACTGATCCTTGTTCTTGACGGAACATATATTTATATAAATAAGTCAAATAACTTCAAGTTCCAGAGGCGTTCATTTAGCATGCACAAAGGCCGGCCATTGGTTAAACCTATGGTTGTTGTTACAAACAACGGGTCACTTTGTAACTATAGTTGGCCCTTACCTTGCAGATGGCAAAAACAACGATGCGGCTATACTGAACCATATGCTACGTGCCAATATTCAAAACTTCCGGGAGTTTTTACAGGAAGGAGATATTCTGGTAGTTGAACGTGGCTTCCGGGATTCGCTGACTCTCCTCGCTGACCTTGGAATCAACGCTGAAATGCCTGCCTTGATCAGCAAAGGACAAAAGCAGCTATCGACGAAGGAAGCTAACTCCAGTCGGCTAGTTACAAAAGTATGTTTAAAGGCACATCGTGCATCATAAATACATATTTTTGTCATTCTTTATAAATGTCAGACAAGTTATAATAATGCTTTAATAATGAATTTAGAGTATGTTTCAATTAGTTAATTTACAACTTAAGAAAATAGCGCTGAATATGTTGTAATATATCGTAAAGTGGCATAATATATACAAAGTAGTATTTTGACTTCCGTACAAAAACTTATCCACTATGTAATTAAACCAATTGTCAACTGTGTTGGAGTAGCAAAAATCATTGTTTGTGTATAAAGCAAATTATCTAGTTGCTGGGTCATATGGGGGTTGCGTTCGTTGAACGCCGCCTTTCCTTGTTGATCTTGTTTATCATATTTTATGGAAAATGTAACATGGTACTTTTTTTAGGAATAAATTGATAGCATGAATTGATGGGCCTTTAATATATTTAATCGGGTTTCGTAGAATATAAATATTTGTTTAGGCAAATGAAAAACATTTGATGCAGTAACCATATGCTATGTTTTTTTAAAAATTAGTCTGCTTTAATAAAGCTAAAATGTAAATAATACAATAACTTATAAATAATATTCAAAACATTTTGTTTTCTTAAAAAAGCCAGGGTGAAAATGGTTATTATCATATCTAATAGGATACAAAAAGGTGTTACTCATGATTTATGCGTACATCAGCTTATTTTTTTAAAAAATAAAGTTTCTCAGCTGTATATTGCTTAGTACGTATTTACGTTTTTTGGACGATTCATGTTATCAAATTATCATTATTAAAAAATAAATAATACAAATAATCATGTCATCAAAAATTAAACAGTGTCTTTCTTAAAGAGTTGGACGAAATATATACGTTATGTTCATAGAAGAAAAGTATTGACCTAGTGCTTGAACTAACGACCCATAGTTTCAAAAAATGACAGTATTTCTAGCCTATTTAGATACTATTCAAATTGAGTTTATGTATAAAGGTTGTTTACCTTAAAACTTAAATGAATATAGTGTAACGTTTGTGTTTATTTGTAATTATACCATTTCTAATTTTCAGGTAGGATTGGTTGTTGAATCGGCCAACGCTCGAATCAAACGGTTCAAAATGCTTGCAACAGTACTTCCATGCAGCCAGGTGCCCTTCATTGGAGACTTTGTTAGGATTGTATGGTGGCTAATGTAATAAAACCTTCCTGCACTGAGTTCACCGTCTCAGACAAAGGCAATACGGCAAGTTGCCCAACAAATGTTGTTTTGCTGAACAGCCAATGTGACTTTTACAAGAGTAT
Organism: Ruditapes philippinarum; assembly: GCF_026571515.1. Classification (NCBI taxonomy): domain Eukaryota; kingdom Metazoa; phylum Mollusca; class Bivalvia; order Venerida; family Veneridae; genus Ruditapes; species Ruditapes philippinarum. The sequence goes on along the minus strand of NW_026866316.1, from coordinate 30,134 downwards.
GTACAAGAGCGTGGTCTCGAACGGAAGTTAAAAAGTATGGAAAAGTCCCCGTGAGAGATGTACCGTTTCCGCGACTGTCAGAGGAAAATTTACCACGACCTTTACGCTTGGGTGTTATATCAGTTTGAAGCTTGCGTCCAGTTACATCCAGGGAGCCATCTTCACTGGGGGCATATTGAACATACATTGTCCATTGTAGATGACACGTCACTTAACTGACAGTTTACGGTTGCAAAGGAGTTCGGCCATCACACAAGCCAGCAGCGAAATTCTCATGTGGATACGGTCCAGTGATCACGGCAGTAGAGGCTTGGGTACTGCCAGTGCCGTGCTGGGGCACGAGTTGTTGGAATGTGCGCGCATGTTTCGGCCATCGTCTGGTATCTTTTTTTGCTAGGCATCAAAGAAAGCACGCGGTACGTGTAAGGGACTGGGGTAGTCATCTAGAAGATGCCCCGCTACATTCCAAATCGACTCCAGTTCTGACAGTGATTAAACATTTGCAAATAATGAATACAAGAGACAACGGACTTTTACAATTGTAAAATTATAAATGATTCTTTATCTTTTTATCATTTTTAACGGCTTTTTAAACTGTTAAGATAATCGACAATCAGTAACTTAATCAATAAGAATAATTTGGTAATTATAATACAATATAAAAATGTTGTAATTATTATTCCTGTAGGTACATTTATTGACTTTGTAAAGAACTTTTTTTGCCAGACAGTCAATAGCTTCAGTTACTCATTTAATTATGACAAATTAAAAAATAATTATTCAATTTCTCTTACACAGTGTAAGATGAAAAGGTATCAAAATGGGTATTGAACCGCGTCACTCGCTGATGAATAATCAAAATATTACTGCGAGCTGTACAATCAGTACGGATGTGCGTGAACAATTTTTTTTGGTTATATAATTAAATAAAAAAGATTATTTTTTTCGTTCTGAGTGATAAAAATGGAACATATTTTCAATCGACATGATCAAATTCAAAAATATTCTCCATCGCCAGTCCGGCCGTGAAAATATATAGAATCTTATCATATTTTCCTGAAAATATTTTCTAATTTCACTCAAACGAAAAAATGTCCTCTAATTATATAGCTGTATAAAGAAGGTAAATAAATACATGTAATAAAAATGGCGGAGACTGTTTTTGAAAAAAAAAAATGAAATAAACATTGTACAAACTCAAAAAAGAAAAGTGAAATTGAAAATACATGATTTTTTTTTGAAAAAAAATCACTGCTTTTGTTATTGCTTTAATTATCGTCAGATAATAGGTCCGAAATGAAACGAGCTTCATTTACATAATATGTGTAATGTTAAAATTAAAAAAAGTGATATAAATAGGTATTTATGTTTATAGTTTCTATAATTAAGAATCTATATTTTATTTCTCAGTTCTCTAAAAATAAAAAAATTCAAACGGCGCTATGAAAACGTCAAAATTTGCGGATTATTTTCCCGCGTCGATGACGTCGCGCTAACAATGTACATAATACGTACATGTTTCTCAGGCTTAGAAAACAACGTCATATATGATAATAATGAAATAAAAATAGCTGATTTTAAAATAAGATTGTTCAAATCTGAATTACTGTAAGTTTCAACACTTTTCGAGGTTGGGCCAAATTTGATGGTTAGTGAACCAAGCCCTTTTGTAGCTACTAGCTCTATTTACAACAACAACGAAAGTGTATATATTGTAAATATTGTAGTTATAACATACATGTATATAAAGAGAGTGATAGTGTCTGCGTATTCTATGTATTGTTATTTCAATGTAATGTGTGTACATGCATATTTATTTGTGTTACTGTTTTTGTAAATAATATACATAAATGAAAATTGTTCTAACCTAGTCATTACTTTGTTTTTATCCCCCGCCGATGGAATCGGGAGGGGGATATAGTTTTGGCGTTGTCCGTCCGTCCGTCTGTCCGTCCGTCCGTCCGTCCATCCATCCGTCCGAATTTCGTTTCCGGAGTAGTTCTCTGCAACTAATGGCTGGAATTCAACAAAACTTTATGGGAATGTTGATCAGCATGTGAAGTTGTGCACCTGGGTATTTTCGTCTGGATATTTTTAGTATTTTTAGAGTTATTGCCCTTGACTCAGTAAAATTTTGTCCGAATTTCGTTTCCGGAGTAGTTCTCTGCAACTAATGTCTGGAATTCAAACGAAACTTTTATGGGAATGTGATCAGCATGTGAAGTTGTGCACCTGGGTATTTTCGTCTGGATATTTTTAGTATTTTTAGAGTTATTGCCCTTGACTTAGTAAAATTTTGTAATTTTCAACTTGTGTCGCATGAACTCAAAAAGTATTTGACTAGAGTCATGAAACTTTACAGAATGTTGATCATATGTGTAGTTGTGCACCTGGGTATTTTCGTCTGGATATTTTTAGTATTTTTTAGAGTTTTTGCCCTGCACTTAGTAAAATTTGTAATTTTCAGCTTGTGTTCGCATGTAACTCAAAAAGTATTTGACCTAGAGTCATTGAAACTTTACAGAATGTTGATCAGTATGTGTAGTGTGCACCTAGGTATTTTCGTCTGGATATTTTTAGTATTTTAGAGTTATTGCCCTTGACTCAGTAAAATTTTGTCCGAATTTCGTTTCCGGAGTAGTTCTCTGCAACTAATGGCTGGAATTCAACGAAACTTTATGGGAATGTTGATCAGCATGTGAAGTTGTTTATCCCCCGCCGATGGAATCGGGAGGGGATATAGTTTTGGCGTTGTCGTCCGTCCCCGTCCGTCCGTCCATCATCCGTCGAATTTTTTCGTTTCCGGAGTAGTCTCTGACAACTAATGGGCTGGAATTCAACAAAAACTTTTATGGGAATGTTTGATCAGCATGTGAAGTTGTGCACCTGGGTATTTTCGTCTGGATATTTTTAGTATTTTTAGAGTTTTATTGCCCTTGACTCAGTAAAATTTTGTTGAATTTCGTTTCGGAGTAGTTCTCTGCAACTAATGTCTGGAATTCAAACGAAACTTTATGGAATGTTGATCAGCATGTGAAGTTGTGCACCTGGGTATTTTCGTCTGGATATTTTTAGTATTTTTAGAGTTATTGCCCTTGACTTAGTAAAATTTTGTAATTTTCAACTTGTGTCGCATGTAACTCAAAAAGTATTTGACCTAGAGTCATGAAACTTTACAGGAATGTTGATCAGTATGTTGTAGTTGTGGCACCTGGTATTTTCGTCTGGATATTTTTAGTATTTTTTTTTAGAGTTTTTGCCCTGCACTTAGTAAAATTTGTAATTTTCACTTGTGTCGCATGTAACTCAAAAAGTATTTGACCTAGAGTCATGAAACTTTACAGGAATGTTGATCAGTATGTGTAGTTGTGCACCTAGGTATTTTCGTTCTGGATATTTTAAGTATTTTTAGAGTTATTGCCCTTGACTCAGTAAAATTTTGTCCGAATTTCGTTTCCGGAGAGTTCTCTGCAACTAATGGCTGGAATTCAACGAAACTTTTTATGGGAATGTTGATTCAGCATGTGAAGTTGTGCACCTGGGTATTTTTGTCTGGATATTTTTAGTATTTTAGAGTTATTGCCCTTGACTTAGTAAAATTTTGTAATTTTTCAACTTGTGTCGCATGTAACTCAAAAAGTATTTGACCTAGAGTCATGAAACTTTACAGGAATGTTGATCAGTTATGTGTAGTTGTGCACCTGGGTATTTTAGTCTGGATATTTTTAGTATTTTTAGAGTTATTGCCCTTGACTTAGTAAAAATTTTTGTAATTTTTTCAATCACAATCATCAGTCACCGGGGCCAGAAAAGTTGTTTCAAAAATGCAAAATTAAAAAATCTTGTCTGACAGTACAAGGCCTAGAGCTTTTGATATTTGGTATATGATTATAACATATAGGTCCTCTGCCAAAATTGTTCAAATTTTAGCCCTGGTGGGTCAAAATTGGCCCCACTCCAGGGGGGTCATAGATTTTCCTTATATGTATATAGTGAAAAAACTTAAAAACTCTTCTTGTTTGAAGGTACAAGGCTTCAAGTTCAAAGAATTTTACAGTTTATGCCATGATTAATATATAAATAAAGCCTTATGTCTTCAGTTGTTGTGTTAATAATAACCAGTACTCGGCGGGGGATATAAATTCAACGAATTTGCTTGTTTATTTAAAAAAACACGGTCTTTCCTAATATAACAATACATTAATTAAGGGGTCGAAATGTCCGGTATATTTAAGGGGTCTAAATGTCTTAGGGGTCTATGTGTCAGGGGTCGAGATGTCTAAGGGGTCGAGGTGTCAAAGGGTCTAGATGTCATAGACTCATCTCAGATATACGACCCCCTTGGAATACTATGCCCAGTTACCGTCCGAGCCAAACTTCTGTTACAAGACATTTGGAAACAAAAGTACGAGTGGGATGTACCACTTCCAGAAGATATTCAACAGTCATGGTCAAGCCTAGCGAAAGATTTGAACACTGTTGCCACATTTAAATTCCCGAGAAGATATTTCTCTAAAACAAGCGAAACCGGAAGTGACAGTCGGACAACCTTGCACATCTTCGTGGATGCAAGTATTAGATCGTACGGTACAATGGCGTTCATCTGTAACGGGAAAGATTCAACTCTGGTGATGGCTAAGAATCGCGTGGCACCGCTCAAACCCTTAACTCTGCCCAAACTTGAACTCATGGCGGCGCTGATTGGAGCTAGACTAGCGAAATATTTGCAGACTACATTTCCTACAGCAGACATCACACTATGGTCCGAAAGTCAAATCGTACTTTATTGGCTATCTACGAAAAAGACACTGAAGAGATTCATCGAGAATCGTGTAAAAGAGATATGTGACCTTACGAGCCAATACGCATGGAAATATTGTCCAATAAGCGAAAATCCAGCCAATTTACTGACAAGAGGAATAACAGCTGAAAAAATTATGCAGAACGATCTTTGGATGAAGGGACCGATATGGTTATGTGACAAGACAAAATGGCCGTTATGGGAGGTCTCAAACAGGTTACACGTGCAGACGATAATTGAAGAGCAAGCCACCGGAAGTCAGCAAGCAGAGATAGACGAGCAAATGATATCTAAGTTACATATCACGTACCTAGTAATAACATGCAGAATATTATTGACATTAGGAAATTCAGCAATCTAAGTCGGTTACTTCGAATTACAGCTTATATTCGCTGATTTATTCAAAACTGCAAGGTCGACCAGTCGAGACGAAACTTCGACCATCTTTCTACTAGTGAACTTCAGCAAGCAGAACAGCGATGGATACATTATTGTCAAGCAGATGTATACAGTACAGAGATACGTGAATTAGAGAGAAACCAGGTCAAAACACCATTAATAAAGCAGCTTCGGTTATTTCGTGACCAGACCGGATGTATCCGTTGCGGCGGAAGACTTAACAACGCAGCCGTGGATGACGTCAAAAAGTACCCGTACCTCCTACCAAAGAAGTCTAGACTTACTAAATTGATAGTTCGCAATGCGCATGAGTTACTTGGCCATAGTAGTTTAAATGCTACAGTTACCAGCATAAGACAGTCATTTTGGGTACCAGCGATACGACAATGCGTGAACGCCGTAATCCGAAACTGTGTCACATGCCGTAAAGTGCACGGACTTCCATACAAGTCACCTGAAGTGCCCCCATTGCCGAAATTTAGAGTAGAAGAAGCCCCACCCTTCACCATTACCGGAGTAGATTTTACTGGTACATTATATATCAAAGAACCCTCTGGAGCAGAGAAAAAGGCATGCATATGTCTATTTACGTGTGCTGTTACCAGAGCCGTTCTTCTTGAAGTAGTTACAAGTTTATCAGCAGACTGTTTCTTACAAGCTGTACGACGATTCTCAAGCAGGAAGTCGCAACCCAAGCTCATAGTTTCAGACAATGCTAAAACGTTCCAGACGGCGTCTACTTATTTGAAAGCCATGTTCGAATCCAAGGTCGTCAGAGAGTCCCTAGCAAATACTGGCATTGATTGGAAATTTATACCTGAGAGAGCCCCATGGTACGGAGGTTGGTGGGAGCGACTGATAGGTCTTACAAAACAAACTCTCAAGAAAATCCTTGGCCGTGCAATGGTAGATTTGGAGACTCTACAAACCATTATTACCGAAATTGAGTCCCTGCTGAACGATCGACCACTGACGTTCGTTTAATCAAGCCTAGAAGACCCTGAGCCATTGACCCCAGCACATCTGTTATATAGTCGTAGGATTAGGTCCTTACCTTACGTTGGAGCGGAGATTGAACCCAGAATTCCATCAACTGTAGAACGCAACATTATCTCTAAACGGGCTAGGAACCAATTCCGAATTATTAAACAGTTTTGGACACGTTGGAGAACGGAGTATCTCACAGCACTCCGTGAGCGACGTAACAAACCCGGAAATAACTCACAAACTATCTGTACCGGGGAAGTGGTACAGGTCCAGGAAGATTCGCCACGAACCCGTTGGAAGCTGGCAGTAGTCGATAGCCTTATCGCCGGGAGGGAAGGCTTGGTTCGAGCAGCTAGAATTCGTTTTAGCAATGGACTGTACGCTACTAGACCGATTGTGAAACTTTATCCACTCGAAGTAATAGACAATAGAGACTGTGATTAACAAAACGAGAAGAAAGACTTCATAAATTGTGAAAATTATTCGAGATTTTATAGAGACTTTCGAATAGCTCACTGAAAAAAGTTCAAAACTACACTTATTCATTTAAATAATCTAAGAAATGAATGCACCGCGTTAACAGAGACTTTCAGATTTAAATGATGAACATTTTATTATTAAGTAATACATTTCTTTTAAATCAGATTTATACATTGATAACATACGTGCAATTTCATGTGCTATTTATTACTTTTCGCGGCCCCCAGGATGTCGTAGATTAACATATACTTTCCAGCGCTACTTTGTACTAAATTGCGCTTTGTGATAAGTTGACGTCTGTGTCGTCATTATTGTTTATCATTGTTGTTGTTATTGTTTGACGTAGAGACTTGTAGTAAACTGAGAAAAGAAGACACAACGCTGTAGTACTTTATCAATCAATATACGATATTCTGTCTATTAATATTACCTCCACTTAGGGGTAAATTTTATTCAGGCCTGTTCAGTTATCTCGACAGGTTAAGTCATGCAGTTGAAATGCTGCTGAACGTGGTGCTACTAAGGGGCTGTGAACAGCATGCATGTAATACTCCTTTCATTTAATACTGCTTTGATATGTAAAGATGCATTAAAACCGACCTAACCCTAACCCCGAGAGTGTGGACACAGGATTTCTCTCCTTCTTCGGACTTAGATTTAGAAACTTATTTAATGAACAGATTGAAAAATGAGAAGAAATCTGCCAACAGGAAAAAGATGATGGCAAACCAACGTGACAGGATGCAGTCTTATATAGAGGACGCTCTCTCAACTTTAAATGAGCAAGGTGAAAATTCACAGTTAGATACACCTAACCCTAAAGAGTGAAATAGTGTGATTGGTGTTTTGACACACAGGACTCTGCTTTTTTCCGTTGATTCATTCGTCGATTTACATTAATTCTTGGTTTGTTCTTAATTACCATTGTAAGTAATCATTTTCAATCGGCCAATTCGGGAAATGTGCAATAGTCTTAAACAGATAGGACTGTCGTAGACCTTCTAATTATAACAGTTGATTCCATCGTTGATTTTAATTAATTCTTGGATCTTTCGTAAATTAACATTGTAAGTAATCATTTTTAATCGGCCAATTTGGGAAATGTGCAATAGTCTTTAACAGATAGGACTGTCGTAGACTTTTTCATTCGTGATTTTATTCGTTGATTGGAGATTAATTAATAGTTCGTTGTAATAAATTGTAACAATCATTTTAAATCTTTTTCCTCCGCCTGTCTGACGGGGTCATCGTCCCGCGGAGGTGAACATTGATAGCACCTGTTAGCTGCTATCAATGGCCAACGGTCAGACATTTTAATTCTGAAATGCAAAATCTATTTTCATAGAGGATATCTTATATTGTACGGAAGAGTAGACAACAAATAATATTCAATATCTCTCCGTGATCATTACGGAAAGATTTAGGATAAATGTATCAAGCATTAGAGAATGATAACTTATCCAAAAACAGAAAGGCGCGGGTGGCGTTAGAAAAAAAAAGACCCTGGTAGATAAAGTCATAAAGGAAGCATGTGACATCTAGACATCTCAGTGCCAATATGAGATCACCCCTCACGTGCTGTAGCTGTCTTGCTGTTTTACGTACATCGTCGTGCTGATAGATTAGAGCTTCACCAATAGCGTCAAACAATAACCTCTTAAATCTGCATGATCGTTTGCAGCAAACGCAAGGTTTGCACACCATTAAATAAGACATGTCCATTTCTTCTAATGGAAAGTCCATTTCTTCATCACGCATAGGTAATTGGCACACCTCGCAAGTACTTGGACCGCAGAAAACTCTTTCACATGTTACGGAGCTAGGCGGTTCAATTACTGCACCTCTCATTGGTGATGAGTTGCATTTCTGGAACAAGGCCATTCCTCCGTCAGCCATAGGTAACTGGCACACTTCGCACATACTGGGACCACCGCACAAACTTTCACATGTTACGGGGCTAGGTTCCCCATATATTGCTTTCTTCACCGGTGATAAGTGACCTCTCTTGAACATATAAGCAATGTCAACCTCATCTAAAGCCGTTCCAAGGCATTCATCCAACAAAGATCGAATAAGCATCTCGTTTGAAGATGACATGGTTAGCTGTAAAATATTAAATTAAGGTCGGTAATTAAAAGTCTAGTGGCCAACAATAACAAAAAAGTAGGTACAACACGGCTCAAAGCTAAATATCATACAGGATAATCTGAGTACTCATAGGAGAAATGTCCGTTATTGTAAGTAAAATTCATATGGTTCAGGGTAATAGAAAATATGAAAGTGAGTAATAGACTGGGTAATAGACTGGGTAATAGAGGGTAATAGAAAATATGAAAGTGGGTAATAGACTGGGTAATAGAGTCATAGAGGGTTATGGTGAGTAAAGGGTTAAGAGTAATAGAAAATATCAAAGGGGGTAATAGACTGGGTAATAGAGGGTAATAGGATTTTTGGAAAAATATAAAAGTGGGTAATAGACTGGGTAATAGAGTAATAGAGGGTTATGGTGAGTAAAGGGTTAAGAGTAATAGACTGAGTAATAGTAATAGAGGGTTATGATGAGTAAGGGGTTAAGAGTAATAGAGTGGGTAATAGAAAATATGAAAGTGAGTAATAGACTGGGTAATAGATTGGGTAATAGAGTGTAATAGAAAATATGAAAGTGGGTAATAGACTGGGTAACAGAGTCATTGAGGGTTATGGTGAGTAAAGGGTTAAGAGTAATAGACTGGGTAATAGAAAATGTCAAAGTGGGTAATAGACTGAGTAATAGAGGGTAATAGGATTTTTGGAAAAATATAAAAGTGGGTAATAGACTGGGTAATAGACTGGGTAATAGAGTAATAGAGGGTTATGGTGAGTAAAGGGTTAAGAGTAATAGACTGAGTAATAGAGTAATAGAGGGTTATGGTGAGTAAGGGGTTAAGAGTAATAGAAAATATCAAAGTGGGTAATAGACTGGGTAATAGAGGGTAATAGGATTTTTGGAAAAATATAAAAGTGGGTAATAGACTGGGTAATAGAGGGTAATAGAAAATATGAAAGTGGGTAATAGACTGGGTAATAGAGTAATAGAGGGTTATGGTGAGTAAAGGGTTAAGAGTAATAGAAAATATCAAAGGGGGTAATAGACTGGGTAATAGAGGGTAATAGGATTTTTGGAAAAATATAAAAGTGGGTAATAGAAGAGTAATAGACTGGGTAATAGAGTAATAGAGGGTTATGGTGAGTAAAGGGTTAAGAGTAATAGACTGAGTAATAGAGTAATAGAGGGTTATGGTGAGTAAGGGGTTAAGAGTAATAGAAAATATCAAAGTGGGTAATAGACTGAGTAATAGAGGGTAATAGGATTTTTGGAAAAATATATAAGTGGGTTATAGACTGGGTAATAGACTGGGTAATAGAGGGTTATGGTGAGTAAAGGGTTAAGATTAATAGACTGGGTAATAGAAAATGTCAAAGTGGGTAATAGACTGAGTAATAGATTGATCTGCCCTTTGCAACCAATGTAGACTCAGATCAGCAGAATTGCACCCATGCAAGCTGATGAGAATCTGCCCTTTTGCTGTTCAGGTAAGAGTCAAACTTAAAACTAGTGTCTGTAGCGAACAGACATCAAAATTAACACATGTTTGGGTATATTGTCTTTATTCAATATTGAAATAACATTAAATGGCATTAAAGCTATGCAGATTTTAATCAGAGTTATTGTTTATATATTGATAAAATATGAAAATACACAGTCAGGCAATGACAGTAGTGTAGGAAAGACTGTCATGTGCAAGAAAACAATCTGAACTTACGACAGATTTTGAAAAAAAATATAAAAAAAATCCTTACCTACCCTACCTAGCAAATTTTGGGAAGGTTACCCTAAACAAACAATTTTTTTTTTGCCTTATGTATGATGAAGGCTTGCATAGATGCTTTTGTATTATGAACATAGATATGTTACATTTAAATTTATAAGAAGTTCCTTTATGCCACAATCTAAAGGCTTCTTACAAACGGCACAGTGTTTACATAACTTATATATAAGTGCGTATGGTATGTAACCGTTGAGAAATATACAAAATTATGTTGATACGGGAAAATGTCGTTACATACATTTGATACGAACACCTGTTCTGTACATTTCTTTGATAAGAACACCTGTATATTTTTATAACATAGTGCCATAGTTTTAACTTACCTACTTACGCATATATCCAGCAATGCGGTCAGATATGTTGAATACATGGAATGCCTATATCGCAAAGCGTGGTCACACAATGTGAGACAGTTTTAGAGTTCCGGTCTCAATACTTGGCAACAGGACGGTAATTATTGGTTGATATTAATGAATAATTGTGGCCTTAATAAAGGCTTGAATGGCCACATGATTAAGTATATTTTCGGTTTTCCTAACATGGTCATGTTTACTGCAGAAATATATTTTATAGATATTCTGACATAATTCCGGATACATTCATTGCAAATTTTACACTTTTACGTATGTTTGTTAAAAATCAAGGAGATTTAGTAACATTTATAACACCTTTTCTTATTTGTTTCCATTTTAAAAGACACCATGCTTTCTTTAAATATCTTTGTTTAATTTTATAATATTGAAACATGTTGGGAGTCTTCAAAATGATATTTGATAAAATAATTTTTTATTGGCAACGTCCTGTTGCCAAGTAATTTTCATTTACATTTAATAGTGCATCCAACTGTTTTCATAGCCTTCTTTACTGGGTTTTGGCACGTGGAGCAAGGTAGCACTGGATCTATGTCTAACATTTTCAATATCATTGGCTACGTGATAAGGTACTTTTCCTCTAAGACATGGTCTTTTGTCACATGCTTCGTTTGGATTGCCATGTATGCTGATGCTGGTGTTACACTTATTACCTCTGTCTCCACATAAAAAAACTATAGGTACATCTTCATCAATCTCAGTCTGAATATCAAAATTATTGTCTTCAACACCCTCTTTTTAGTCCCCTTCCGGTTTAACATGAGGGGACTTTAGGTTTATCCTCTGTCCGTCCGTCTGTCTGTCCGTCCGTCTGTCTGTCAGTCCGTCAGCCCGTCCACAAATTGGATCCCGCGATAACGCAAAAAGTACTAAAACTATTTTTATGAAACTTGAAATATGAGTATTATGGAGATTATGCACATCTTTTTCTTTTCTTCCTATGTTGAAAATTCTCGTTGCTATGGCAACAAATAGCCTGAATTTTAAGATTTCTGATTTAAATTTTCAGCTTTTTCACTATAAGTTCTTTATTTCTTAAGGTGTTTACTTCAAACTTTAAATATAAGTTTCTGGTCATCAACCACATCATATGTGACAAGGTTTACAACTCTAGCACAAAAAATATCAGTATTACCTCCCTTGAACTTAGAATTTTTATGAAAAAATATGTTGTCTTTTTTAACTAACTTCTTTATTTCCTCATGTATCGACTTCAAACTTAATATATATGTTTCTTATAACCACTCAACATTTTTGAGAAGGTTAAATACTCTAGCAAGACTATTTCTAGAATGTTGTCCCCCTGGAACTTAGTTTTTTTTTCGAGAAATTGGTATTTTTTACTCCAACTTCTTCATTCCTTATAGGATTTACTTTAAGATTCCACATCGTTATAATATGACAAGGTTGTAAAAACATAATTTCCTTACTAGGCAGGGAAACGTAACACATTACTGTGATATAGACAAACTTAGGACTCAAAAGATTTAAGTTCATTCATGTCATTCATTCACTGGTAAAATTGAATGGCCAATGGCCCATCAGAATGTTGCTGGGGTACTAACCGGTAGGGGACTTATGGATTGCTTGCAATACTATGATAATTGCTTGTTCTAACTCGTCCATCTTTACATTTATTTTTGAGTCTGACTCATTGAAATGTTACATCGTTACAAAGTAAACAAATCTATGTAAGCTGTAAGTCAATTACATTTCATTACATTTCAATTTTGACCATCCATCATCAATTTATAATTTTATTGACAAAAAAGATCTTGAACAGTGTATGATACTGGATTTTATCATTATGAAAATATAAGCAGTAAGTGTATGTGACTTATACCAATTATTATTGGTTGTTTTTATTTCTTTAAACTTATTTTTAGTACTTATTTTAAGGCATTGTCTTTATATCATTAGTACATTCCCTTACCTCAGACAACAGCGACTCCAAAAAGTCAAAGTGAGGGTCACTTATTTTTCTTATTTCTTAATCGAAGATAATCATAGTTTTCTGATGCAAAACATAATTAAAATTTTACATTTGACATTGACAAACAAGAAAATTTACAGATCAAGCTCAATATTTATCATGACGTGTTGTCATAAGTGATGTTTTGTCCACGCATTAATAAAAAAAACAGCCATTAAAATTCATAACAAACCATGGCAATTTAGCAAAATATAAAAACCTATCCATAGTTTGAGGTCAAGATTAAACTTAAATAATATAACACGTAAGTTTTGAAACAAAATTCATAAATGTGACCTTCGACGGTAGGTATTTCTCTCCCCCCCCCCCCCCGCCTCCATTTTACCATTTACCCCCCCCCTCCACCTTTTCACCCGTTCACAGCCCTTTTCCCTTTAATTCCTTATGGACCTTTTTTTTGTTTATATATTTCACATTACATGTCCCGCCCCTTTCGCCCTTGTGTCCACTCCAGGTACTTGTTTGGTGCCTTCTGGGTGTCCTGCTTGGGTGTATCCGGGGCGGCGTCCTGTGAACGTTGCCTTTGCCTTGTTGATCTTTATTCTTGTTATTCGATAGCAAGATTTAAAATCTTCAATGCTTTAGGCCAGAATATAGGTGCTTTAGTGTGAATACAACTCATTCAGAAACAAAATATTATGACAAAAGTAAAGTTGCGGACATGCAGCAATAGCTAAATCTTTTTCTTCAAATGAGTTTATGTCATATCCAAACAAACAACACACAATTATTTTGTTCATCTCATGTGCTGTGTTTCAAATTTTTTCCATAAGGTCTTTGGTATATTTGAAATTTTAGAATTTTGTATTCTACTTTGTTTAAAAATTTCTTGCAAAGGCACTCAATTTCTTGCAAAGGCACAATTTTCATTAACAAAGTTGACAATTTGTATACATGTCTATTTAGATAGATAATTTTGATTACCAGTATATTTATCTGTATAAGACTCTAGTGTGTCTGTTGTCATATCGATAAAGCGTCTTACCTAGCTTGACCTGTTAAAACAATTTACTGGCTAATTAATAAAAACCTGTATACGCCCTGTATATACCAGCTGTACACTCTTTTTTCATTGTCATTCAAAACATAACCGCTTTAATATTTGTTCTTGATGAAAGAACTGATTTTCCGTCATTTGAAGCGTTTTGAGAATCAAGTGTTTTGGTGCGTCATTGTCTGTTTGAACGCCAATTGCCGTTTTGATTCGGTTCCATCGATCAATCTGTTCTCTTTTTGATTGCGAGCTTTGTTTCCAGATTTTTGTGTTGTTCGTTTTTTTTTCTCGTTTGCCGTTTTCTCCCGTCGAGGGATGTCAGTTGGTTTACGTTTTCAATTCAATTGATATCCGTTGCGCATACACAAATGTCCGCCTGATATACCACGTGATCATTATTTTTAGACGGAAAGTTGAAATTTGCTTATGAAAAGCGTTTAAACGCTTTATTGCAGAAACTGAAGGAAATGGTAGTTTCAAACACATCGTAAAGTGATAGAATATACTTTAATGCATCACGGATTTTGTTCCGATGCCTTTAACACGTAGGTCATAAAAAATATCGTTTTGTAAAAATTTAACCATTAAGTAAAAGGTTTAAAAAGACCGCCCTCAGCCGAATGTTACATTCTGACTTGTTGATTATTTAGCATTTGTGAACTTGATAATTTATATAATGATTTATGTACAATATATTTGTGTATATGTTTATAAAGAGAAACCACGAAGTCAAAAATAAGTTCAACATCTTGATTTTCTTCATCAATATTTTCCTAAATAACATATTTCTATCAAGTTCTTGCATAATTTAGCAAAATTAAGTAATTTTACATTAAAGGTCAATCTGGTTAATGACTCAAGATCAAGGTCAGTACTAGTCTTAAAGGAACATTCCAAAGGATTGTTTTGTCCAAGTATAAAGATAATACATTCTTTAACAATAAAGCAATAACCACTTTCGTACTTTTTTGGGGATATTTTATTAGTTAATAAAAAGGGGCATTATTCTAACTAACGAACTTTCATAGTTATAAACTTGATAAAGACACATTGTGCTATGGCTTTGATGTTTTAAGTTAATCTATACCGGTTCCCAAAAGGGGACAGGACGGAGCGGATGAAAGTGATTCCTATGTAGCCCCCGCCCCAAAACTATGTTTGGTGCGGATATAATAATAACAGCATTATTGATGAACAACCTTGAAAATGATTAAAGACAACAGACTGATGAAGCTAAGGTCAAGTATGTTTCCCCAGACTCCAACAAAATTACCGTTATGAAAAACAGTTACAATTTACAATTCCTACGGCATTTTCTAGCGGATTTACAAATTGCATTATCATCAATCTTAACATTCATTTTAGTTTTTATTATAAATTATTAAAAAATATGAAGATTCATATTTTTCTAATATGGTTATTAAAGTTAAACTTAAAAATGTTATTATAGATAACTATAAACGTAGTCGGCCCAATTTGTAATTTTCACTGTGAGTCGTTTTTATCAGTAATAAGTAAACAGTTCTCTATTCAGGAAACCACATTGTGCATTTCAAGTATGTGAAGTTAGTTAGGAGATAACTTAAGCTGTTCAGATAATGTGAATCTTGACTAGTTAAGTGGACGTGCTTCCTTAAATATGAACAAAAAACAAATGAAATACCACCAAGTAAGCAATACCTCTTGTTAATGTTTATTTTGAACATTAAGCGGGGAATCATAATAGAACATAATGGCAGTTCTTGAAGTAAGTCCTATATTTAAGAGATAATATATTGATAGAAACCTGTAAATTTCCTAGACGTTAGTCCCTCATATTTGATTAACATGCTTCCGACATGCGTCGATTTGCTTATTTCCTGTATTAATTTATTTTGAATAAAACCATACATGTGTATTAGTAAATGTAATCGGATATGGTTAATGGAATATTGAATAAAAGTGAGTTTTCTTTGAATATTTTATACGTGTTTCATTACAACTGTCTAAAATGATATCATTTATGGCAGAACCCTTAAAGTATATTTGCTAATTGAATCTAAAAAAATGTACGGTAAGTAAGTTCTTTTCATTTATACATATTTTCCATTAGAAGATTTTTTCAAATGCCCCAATTTTATGAAACATACTTATTATGACACAATATCTTATGGAATCGCTTGACCAAAAAGCATAACATGTCGATAGTTATACACTTTTTAAAAGAAATTTCTTATCCGCCATATCTTTTGCTAAGTACAAATGATGTATAGTAGAAGGGATATTGATTTACTGTATGTTTTTGTTTTGGCGTGAACGGTAACTTGCACTTTCCATTACCTGTCATGAACAGGCTCAATCAAACAGAGGCTGAACATTTTCATTTTTTTTTTTTTTCGTTTTGTGCGTAGGACAGAAATTTGCAGTCATTATAAAGAACAAGCATTCAATTTATCATTCAATTTTTTTTGTGAAACACTTACAAAACATTTCAAAACAAGACTTTAACCATGGCAATTTTAAACGTTATTATTTCAAATTTCTCAAAAAAAAAACAAACAAACAAACAAAAAAATATAAAAACAAAATTAAGCCAAAATTTATTGAAATTAAGCAAATTAGTATGAAGTAAACATTTCATGTCTATTTACATGGATCATAACTTAGAAAATCTCTATCAGAATGAAAAAGTATTTAATGAGGATCATTGACATATTGTCATTCATATTTCATTACTTTTCACGCAAATTTACAATGGGGCTCGCAAATGTCAAACATATTGAAAAGCATTCTGTCTCCAAATATAGGATGAAAGTGTATTCATTAACATCCGATAATAAGCATCCCCGAAATTAAATAAAAACATCTGTCAGAGAAATTGAAGCCCATATAACAAAACCCTGGACATTTTTTTAGTTGAAATGATATGAATTGACCAAAATTAGGTCTGATTTAAAAAAGAATTTAAAGTGGTATAGTAAATTTGTAAATACAATCTTTAAGGGTCCTAATTTATATACAAAAATAATTTAATGTACATATTGGACAAAGTATTTTATCAATTTACATAATATCATTCCGTTCCGTTTGAAGGCATTTTCCGGTCACAGATCAACAAGGCAACGTGAAACCCATAGAACGCTTTCCCCGACACAACCAAAAAAAAATCGAGAAAAACAGAATCCCTAAAGAAAGTCCAACACAACAAAATAGAAACTGTTGCAGGCTCGGTTTGATCGAGTCTGTTCATGGACGGTAATAAAAGGTACCGAACCATTAGCTACTGATTCAACTTATTACAGCCGCAGATAATTGCTGTTTAGTACTAATATGAAGAAGGTAATCGCCATGTAATTTCTTTGTTGTTGTTTTTTTTTTCATATATAATCGCCTATTTTGTCAAATGTTTTGTCATATCTCGCCAGTCCATCCATCTTCCCAAGTGATTGCAAGTGTTAGACTACACATTTCTGAATCAGTGTTGAGAGACACTTGACCATAAAAGTAAATGTCCTCAGTTTTCACAAGAAATTACGCCTCGTCCTATGACCTTCCCAGCGACACCCGGATTTCTCATGCGATGTACTGTCCCTATTGAGCTAGTTGAGACATGACCTTTGCATTGTCTTTATTTTACCGATCCCAATAACGTTATTTTCACTGTGAGTCACTTATATCAAGGATTTGCCCCTTGTCGGACTTAATAATATTACTTAATTCTACGGAATACATGTGTTTTACAAGGAAGTAAACATACGCAATTTAAACAAAGAGCATAGATCTGTGAGTACCTGGTATTGAAGATATGTAAACATAAAGTTTCAGAGTAAATGAATATCTCGAAATAAAATATTTAATTGTAAACAGTTTATTTGCTATATTTTCAGGGAATGACCACTAAGATGTGATTCAACAATTATAAAAGATAATTATGACTGACAGGAACATTTTAGAAGACAAAATTAAAACACTAAATTAGATTTTAATGTTAGAAAGGATGTAAGCAAGTAAACAGATTTTTCCGAAACCCGCTCTAATTGACTAGATTAAAGTTTATTTATTTAAATAATAATTTGATAATTTACGGAAATTTGATTATGATTTTTCATTGAAAACAATAACACAAAAACATATTACGTATTTCGTGTTGTTATGTCACCTCCAATAGTAAACCTTTCAAGGACAGCACGAAAGGGTGTTTCTATAATGAATTGTTGATGTAAAGAGGTCCTCGTTGAGATTTTTCTTTTTGCAAAATAGCGCTCGACAATGCAATGGGGAGCTTTTACTGTTGCATTTTGTTGGTAACAGATCCTAAATTGTTGGATACAATGTTAACTGCATTGATCAGATAAATTCATTATAGTCTGTCCCATTGAAAATGGAAATGAACTTTTACCTGGTATGAATTAACAAAACGAGGTTGAATAAAAATTAAACTATTTTTGTAAACTAAAAAAAAGTCACCCTCGAGATTTTTCAGGATTTTTCTCTAAAGTGCCTATTTTTCTTGTGAAAGCAAATTTTGATTTCTCTATGGCAAATCTCTGTTGTTTATTTTCTGTAGCCATTGCCGAAGTACTCTTCATTTGAAGATGAACGGGAGAAAGCACGTGTCATGTTTCTAAAATATACATGATGTTCTCGGGGTCGGTTCATGATTATTTTACAAAGCTGGATCTACAAGATGTAACAGTTTAGTTGCAATGCATGATGTAAAACTTAAAAAAAAAGAAAAATAAGCAACAAGAACACCGAGTAACATGAATTGCACTTATTTTTAAGCTGAATAGAATCCATATGAATTTCGAAATAGATCTTTATAAACGTCAAAACAAATACGCATTCTGAAGTTTCCTTCATTGCCTGTTTCTATCCAGTTCCGTAGATCCCATTTTTAGCTCACCTTGCACAAAGTGCAGGTGAGCTTTTAGGATGGCCAACCAAATGGCGTCCGTCGTCAGTCGTCCGTCCACATTTTAAATATTCTAAGGACATCTTCTATGATACCGCAAGGCCAATGTTAATGAAACTTGGCAGGAATACTCTTTGTATGAAGCTCTATCAAGATTGTTCAAAGAATTCCATTTCATGCAGAACTCTGGTTGCCATGGCAACCGAAAGAAAAATCTTTAAATATCTTCTTTTAAAGAACCGTAAGAGCTATAGCTTAGATATTTGGCATGAAACATCTTCTAATGAGTGTCTACCAAGTTTGTTCAAATAAAAGCCCTAGGCTCAAAATTGGCCCCGCCCCAGGGGGTCATTGATTTTCCCTATATGCATATAGTAAAAACTTAAAAAATCTACTTTTAAAGAACCCAAAGAGCTAGAGCTAAGATATTTGGCATGAAACATCTTCTAGTGAGTGTCTACCAAGTTTGTTCAAATAAAAGCCCTGGGGTAAAAATTGGCCCCGGCCCGGGGGGTCATTGATTTTCCCTATATGCATATAGTAAAAACTTAAAAAATCTTCTTTTAAAGAACTGTAAAAGCTAGAGCTTAGATATTTGGCATGAAAACATCTTCTAGTGAATGTCTACCAAGTTTGTTCAAATAAACGCCCTGGGGTCAAAAATGGCCCCTCCCCAGGGGGTCATTGATTTTCCCTATATGCATATAGTAAAAACTTAAAAAATCTTCTTTTAAAGAACCCAAAGAGCTAGAGCTAAGATATTTAGCATGAAACATCTTCTAATGAGTGTCTACCAAGTTTGTTCAAATAAAAGCCCTGAGGTCAAAATTGGCCCTGCCCAAAGGGGGTCATAGATTTTTTCCCTATATGCATATAGTAAAAACTTAAAAAATCTTCTTTTAAAGAACCCAAAGAGCTAGAGCTAAGATATTGACATGAAATATCTTCTAGTGAGTGTCTACCAAGTTTGTTCAAATAAAAGCCCTGGGGTCAAAAATTGGCCCCGCCCCGGGGGTCATTGATTTTCCCAATATGCATATAGTAAAAACTTAAAAAATCTTCTTTTAAAGAACCTTAAGAGCTAGAGCTTAGATATTTGGCATGAAACATCATCTAGTGAATGTCTACCAATTTTGTTCAAATAAAAGCCCTGGGGTCAAAATTGGCCCCGTCACAGGGGGTCATAGATTTTCCCTATATGCATATAGTAAAAACTTAAAAAATCTTCTTTTAAAGAACCCAAAGAGCTAGAGCTAAGATATTTAGCATGAAACATCTTCTAATGAGTGTCTACCAAGTTTGTTCAAATAAAAGCCCTGGGGTCAAAATTGGCCCCGCCCCAGGGGGTCATTGATTTTCCCTATATGCATTTAGTAAAAACTTAAAAAATCTTCTTTTAAAGTACTCAAAGAGCTAGAGCTAAGATATTTAGCATGAAACATGTTCTAATGGGTGTCTACCAAGTATGTTCAAATAAAAGCCCTGGGGTCAAAACTGGCCCCTTATATGTGTAAAGCAAAAACTTAAAAATCTTCTTTGAAAAATCCCAAATAGCTTGAGTTTAGATATTATACATGAAACATTTTTAAGTAAATATCTACAAAGTTTGTTCAAATAAAAGCCCGGGGGTCAAAACTGGCCCTGCCCCAGGGGTGTCATTGTTTTTAACTATATGTGTATAGTAAAAACTTAAAAAATCTTCTTTTAAAAAACCCAATGAGCTAGAACTTAGATGTTTAGCATGAAACATCTTCTTATGGGTGTCTACCAAGTCTGTTCAAATAAAAGCCCTTGGGTAAAAATTGGCCCGGGGGTGGGGGGGGGGGCTATATACAGGTGAGCGACCTCAGGGCCATCATGGCCCTCTTGTTTTACTTCAAAACTTCTGTCGTCCTGAATGACATTCATGACTCCTACACTAATCATGATGATCCAGATTTTTAAACATTATTAAAACATTCTTCAATTTGTGGAGTTATCTGGGTTAGCAAATGAAATATGTAAATGAAACACATCATAATTCAGTATGTTCCAAATCCATAATTCAAGAACGGCCCATCATTTTTAGTTGTCAACATCACAATGTTTATAACTCTTGAAAATGGATTCCTGACGAAAAAAACTTTATTACGTCAACAACAATTTACGAAATACTGTATATGACGTAACAAAAATGCCTCGCGCTTTTTAAGGATGATTCCAGGTGCGGTATTGACAGAGGGCGGTTAGGCATATGTTACCTCATACAGATAATTTTAAGCGTTGAGAATTTGTCTTGATGGTAATTAAAATAATATTTGTATACCCAGATTTTGCAACTAAACTGTTAAAATTACACCTTCAATTTAGATTCTATTTATTAACAATAAAACTTTTGATAATAATATTATATAGATCTAAATAATTTTAAACAGACATAATGACATGAATTTCATATGACAGTACAATACTTCTTCCATTAATTCACATATAACCTTCGTTTTTATTAAATATGCTTTTATTTTCTCAGAAATGATTTCCCCATATTGTCTCGTTATTCAAGACATCAGTAAATCCAACTCTTTTAGCTACAAAATGTACAATACGCGGTATTTTTCTCCCGCGAAAAATATGCTATTGTTTTTTTCACTGAATATTTTCAAATTTTAGGAAGGCTAAAATAATTGAGGACGTCACTCGGTGTTTCTCTTTGACTCGATCTCCCCTTCATATTAACATAATAATTATACGTAACACTTTGAGTCTACAAAAAAAGAAGAAAAAACACTTATTGTCACTTATTGAACGCTCCAATTCAAACATATTCTTAGTAATATCAAATCACGGACATTTTGTTAAACTGTGAGACGGAAAGTTAATTCTGTATTTACGAGCTTAAAGTGTATAGGTCTACGTTTGATTTCTCAAACTAGAAAGCATGATATTATATTCTTATAATTTACATTTTCCTCGAACGCGGTTTTTTTTATAGTGAATCAGTTCTCCTTTTTATATATTTCTTGTCAGATTTGCATGATAATGTAGTTTTTGTTGGCGATTTCTTGTGAAAGTTGAAACCTACGGAAAGTTTAAGCGCACGAACATCGTGGGTAACATATTTTTGTATCCCATCGAACCTGGTCAATTTAATTATTTTTGAATAGACGTGATTCATACTAATGGACAGAATTCAGACAACTACAGAATTATGTAAATTAAACGTTAATTAGCGAAGAACCATTTTATATTCTTCTAGCTAATGTTCCCGTTTCCCTACGACGCGTTGCTGTATTCAAGATACGCGCTTGATTGAAAAGCTATCTAATCAAATCAATTCATTGGTATTTTTCTCTTTAAAAGAATATAAAATACGGCAGTATATTATGGTAATTATATAAATCTTTGAGTGATAGAATTTATATTTAGCGGTTACTGATATTTTAACTTCAAATGATTTTGATTATTTTAAATAATGGTTTGCTAGTAAAATTGCCTTTTTTGACACCAACTTTGCTTTCATTTTTCATTTTAATGATGACATTTAGCTATTGATCAGTAAATAAATAAGAATAATCATTTTTTTATAATTACCGAGTACATTTCACACTAATTGTGAGACGAACCCTAACTGACGTCTATATGGGCGCCGCCATTTTTAAATGGACGTCACGTCAGGTTATAACGTAAGTCAACGGGAAAAAATATAATTTTAACATTTTGACCATATTACTGAATTTATGAAAAAAAATGAAAAACATGCCTAGAGATATTGACGTCAGGGTTAACATGACATTAATTGAAATGATTTTACTATTATATTAAATAAAAAATGGAATATTCAAATTTGATGGGACAGACTATAGTTTGTATCAGCCATGAACAGGATAAATCAAAACTTTTCTATTTTGCCGTTTTGAGTAGTGACTCTGTTTTTCTTTAGTATGAAAAGAAGGAATAAACACAATAATACATAACTTGTTTATCATGGCTTACAATCTTTGATAAAATTAAGGTCGCAAGGTCAAGGTCAGGCAAAACTTTCAGTAATTCTTTACTTTCATGCATGTTCTATAGTTAAACATATGTTTATCTCTTATGATAAAGGCAAAAATGACTGGAACTTCAGTAAGCATATTTTGATTTGATATATGCTCGATTGATTAATAAGCAAATATATTTTATACAAGACATCGAACTAGAGCTGTCATTGATTCAGTGCAAAGCATATTGACGATATACCGATATCAGATGACAACTATCAGCGATACACCGATATATCGATAAATACTCCTAACTCCTTGTATGTCATACTTTTTCATTACCTGATTTAAATGATTTTAGTAAAATAAATGTTCTGATCATGCAAATATGTTGTGGCCCTTTTCTAAATGACCTTTGCAACATTTTTTTCTGACCATATATTGTCATCCTTGCTATGAAATGTGTCCATTATGTATCAACAGATTAGTGTTAGACATAGCCACCTGCTTTTGTATATGTTCTTAGTGATTTTTTTATAATTTATAGACATTTAAAAATTATCAAAATAGTAGATTATTTTTTAAATGTACATCGATTATTGATCGACAGAAAAAACATCAACAATACATCAATATCGATATCGTCTCTATCGATGTCAGGTCTACAACGAACAGTGCACATGTCAATATACAGAACATGCATACGAATCAGGATAATATCTGAGAAGGTTACGACAAACTATTTAAGTATAAATACATTAATGTTGTGTTTAATACATATACATGTATAGTACCATTTGATTTAAATGTAAACCGGTTTAAAGTTTTAAACCTTTTTTGAATTACGTATATTTACCACAAGATTAATATAAACTGAATATATCCACATTTCTTACCACATTTTAAGACATGAAACATAGACAATGACCTCAATTAGGACGGGGCGTGATTAAAGTTGATAAATGTTATACATTTTACATTTTTGACAACATCATGTTTGATACAATGACAATAAAAGAAGATGCGTATACCTCGTTAGTCATTCAAATTTGGTTCATTATTATTATTTTATTTTTTTTTTTTTGATGAGAAAATTCCGTTCACTAGTGATTAACCTTTGTTTATCGGTTACACTCCATGGTAAACTTTAATTAATTCAGGCAAGTTATTATTCTTTAAATGCAAAACGTTGTATTACAGTATTATTTTATTTATCAAATAGACAGAAATAGAATCCCTAAAGAACGGCAAAAACGCCCAAAATTGTATATGTTGCATGCTGTGTTTAATTACGTCTGTTCATGAACGGTACTGGAAAGTGCATGTTACCAGCTTAATTTAATCATAAAAATTGAATCTTTTAGACCATGAAGAACCACATCAATATATCTTAAGGGTGTTTATACAGTACTCAAGTTGGAATTCTCGAACAAAAACGTATGTCACATGACCAAGTCATGAGCTGTATAGCCCTCTATCCATACCAAAATAATATATTAAAGTAAAACACTAATTCGGGAGCATATCAAATAGAGAAAAAACGAACTCCTTAAAGAATGTCTTAAACGACAGAAATTGAAAATGTTGCATGCTCGGTTTCATTTAGCCTTTTCATGGATGACACTGGAAAGTACACATTACCGTCTATCCGCCTAGTACATTTTTAAGCAGCAAAGTTCAACATTGTATCTTTTTAATATCAAGCCCTAAAAAATTATATAGAGGATATTTGTTTAGTTCAGTGTAAGATCGGAATATATTTCACCGAGTGGGCACCAAAAGGTATATTTCACGAGTGGCGCAGCCACGAGTGAAATATGAACTTTTGGTGTTCACAAGGTGAAATATATTTCGATCTTACACTAAACTAAACAAATTTTCTTTTTATTACATGCAAAGAAACGTTTTAAAAAGACATTAAATCTAATACTGAATGAAAAGCGCGCCAAATAATAATACAACGTGACGTCATTTACGACGTCACGTCATTAAGTTGGTACCCAGTACTGTGCACGCTGGTATTTCACTGAAACAACGTAAGGGGCTTAAATTCAAAACAGTGAAATTATCAAAGTGGTAATTTCACTGTTTGAAACAGTGAAATTACCAGTTTTATATCACTGATATATTTCTATAAACCACCGAAAAGCATGTAATAAATTAAATTTATAGAATAACATGTACATATGTTATATGTTTCAGACGGATGATCTTGATTTTATTTTATCTTTAAGACAGAGAACATCTTAGTGCTTCTGCTGAGTTACATGTAACTATCCCAAACAAAACAAAAACAAAATAAAGTTTAAATCCAATAAAGTCAAAATTGCAATTTTTAGCGGGGTATATCAAATTTAAGACTTTGAATCATATCATTAGGTCTTTACTGATCATTAGCAGCAGCAAACAATTAGCAAACATTGAATACCTGAGATAAAATTTGGAGCTTCATACTTTTATTAGCAAAGGTATTTAAAGCAGTAGGCTTCCAGAAGACTTATTTTTCAAAATCCCTCTTCAAAGAAATAGAAATCGAAATGTCACTTCAAAATGTTCATATTTTTACATTATTGCTTTTAAAACATACAGTTCGCTTTTCCATTTATTGTACTACATCCGAGTTTTGTTCTAGTACAACGTGATTGTACGGGACTGTATTGCTGCCTGTTGTCCGGAACGTACCGAAACCGGGATAGTATCAAACATAAAGAGAAACGAGTAACTGATTTTGTTTTGATATTTGTAGCAATTTGTGGCTCTAAAATTATAATTGATTAATTATATTATATATATGATGGCCAATTTATCAATTTTAACTTAAGCTTGAAATATGACAGGGGCTTAGACAATGACGAAAATTGATATACGCCCCGAGCATACCGAATACCGGGATTTTTCCGGACCACTTTTGTGACACGTGACCATGTTAAGTTAATTATCTTCTCTATTTATATTGACTACTGCGTTAAGGAAAAGCACGATATAATGACGCTTTTGTCAACATTTTTGAATTAAGATGTCAATAATAATGGATTTACACAATAAACCAAACTAAACCAGTATTTGTTGTTTACTTGAAATTTTATTACATTATTTTCATTTTACCATCTGGAAGCCAGAGGCTTTAAATAAACAAAAATTGCAGGGAAAATTGGTTGTTTTGAATTATGAAATATTATTATGTAGCAGCTTTAAAACACAATGTATGCAGAATAATGTACATCTTAAATTGTTTAAAGTTATGACTCGATCATTAGCAGATGTTTATAGTGCGCAGACAACTTCCATGAAAGATGTCTCTTATCTTTTAACACAACAGGACATGGTTATGGTGAAACTCACTCTTGGTCGATACTAGAGAGTGTGAACGATAACTTGCACTTTACAGTACCGTCCATATACGAGGTTTATTCAAAAAGTTTTGTTACCAATGGTCGCATACCGTAGCGAATATCGACGGTTTAGCTTCAAATAAACCTATAACAAAATGTACATTAAAATATTCACACTATTATCAGCACGAAAAACACGTGCAAATCGATGCATTAATGACAAAATTATTTAGTTTTGAAGTAGTGTCACTCATATACACTGGCCATATTTTGGAAATAACAATGAAACGACATTACAAAGTTGAAGTACGCACTTATAATTAAAAGTCGCACTGCTTTGCATATATCTCCAAAAGACATTTATAATGAGCTGAATGGTATTTATGGAAATTCTGTGGTATCATTTATGACAGTTTGTAGTCGGCGCGAAAAAATTTAAAGGTGGGCTTTCTGTGATTAAAGATTATCATCGAAGTGGACGTCGAAGTCGTCAGTGACCTATAAGCATGTGGCTGCTGTGAAAGCATTGGTGGAAGAAGACGGCCGTTATACAGTAAAGGATATGGCTAATAGTGTTGGCATTTCAGAAGGAAGTGTTCATGAAATTCTGTCAAAAAAACCTTGCGACTTAAAAAGTTTGTGCCACTTCTGGTGCCCCAAAATTTACTGACCAATGACCACTGAAAAAAAATGAGATTCATGTGTTCAAAAACACTCCTTTAAAGAGTTCAAAACATTTGAACAGCAGGACTATTTCTGATACGTTAACTGGAGATGAGACTTGGGTTCTTAACATGTTTTGAGGCCATAAAGGAAGGTGATAATAAACAATGGAGAGGAAAAAATCAAAAACGGATCCCAGTAGTGGCTAAACGGCCAGAAAAGCTCAAAAGAAAGTTCTGTACACCATTGTTTTTTCAATCATCTTTGGTCCAGTTATTCAGATACCATCACAATCTGGGAAAATCAATCTCTGGAACATATTATAAAGAACGTTGTACTAAAAAGGATAAAAAAGTTTTATAAAATGAAACGTCCAAGTACTGGATTAAAGGGGAGTTAATTTACTATGATAATGCCCCTGCGCATAGAAGCAAGGGGGTTGTTAACTTTCTCGCTGAAGAAAAGGTTAATGTGTTAAGCCACCCCCTTATTCGCCGGATTTAAGTCCATGTGACTTTTTTTTATTTCCCCGGCTAAAAAAGATGTTGTCTGGACGTCTGTATACCACCAGAAGCGGACTTGGAAGTGCTGTATATCAGTGTTTGAGACTGATACCAAGGGCAGACTACTCTGATGCATTTACACAGTGGAAATTTCGATTACAAAAGTGTATTTCTGTAGGTGGTGAATATTTTGAAGGGATGAAATAAACCATTTTCGTATATATTTTCTTTATCTTGTTTTTAATACCCGATAACAGAACTTTTTGAAGAACCCTCGTACAGACTTAAAAACACCGAGCCTGCAACATTTTCAATTTTGTCGTTTTGGGCGTTCTGTAAGGATGCTGTTTTTATATTTTCTGATCGAAGATCAGTAAAATACAAAGCGGACATTCAATCTCTGACACAGAATTTCACGACAGACCTAACAACAAGTAGATCGCAAAACAGCTTAAAACTAGCGATTTAAAAGAAAGAAATATTTTCATTTTGTTAAAAGTATCCAACAAATTACAACGCATTCAACGTTTAAAAGTAGCGTTGGCCTGTAGAATTGTCAATAAATACACAATCACAAATTACGCGGATGAATATGATTTTAATCAATGAAAATGCTATTTTTAGCGAAGACTACACAAATAAATCTGACTGCCGAGTAGTGGAATATATAGATTCTACATGTCGGACTGTTTGGGCGAAAAGATTTTCGCTAATTTTTTTATTTCAATTTTAAACAACAGCTTTATCCTGAACAAAAAACCTCGAAATTAATAAGGATTACGAACCCGAAATGCAATGGAAGTTCTAAATTTAGAATGACTTTATTTTATTCAGACCTTGTTTCTATAACTTCTTCGTGGTGCAGTGGTAACGCGCTCGTTTCGTGTGTGAGAGGTCTGAAGTTCAAATTCCTGTCGAGGCATTTTTTTTTAAATTCTTTTTTAAGTGTCTTTGTTAAAGAAGTAGCCTAATATGCAAGGATAAAGTGTGGCTCTCATAAAAAATGAACATAAATGATTTTTTGATGCAACTCTAGTTATGCAAAATTCCGTATGTATTAAATCTGGTGCATTGCAAGATGAATTATAGTACATAAAAATAAACTTAAACAGGAAAATACATACAAATATACAGTACGATTTAGATTACAAAATCAGAAAATACCACAGAGCTTGCAGCCCTTTGATTCTCAATTGTGTTTCCTCAATGTTTGATGTATATTCAAGGATATATAAGGGTATATAACCTAGATGTAGGTTATACACAAACAGAACTTCAATTATAATACCGATACTGTTGGATGGCTGAAAGTGTTCTTTTATACAAAACATGATGTGGTTGCAATTTCATTATTCACTAGTTAACTGTCAATGCAACAATGTAGTTTAATAACTCGGAGTCAATCTTTCTTGATGACCCTCTTAAGATTTGTAAATATAATGAGAAGTTTAGAATTTTAATCAAAGATTAAACCTCGTAACTCAACGTGAGTGAAAGTGGCGGGACAGCGTGATTTTTCTGTTATGACCTTGATAACTCTGTTGCGAAGCTTGTAAAAAATTGGTTTGTCGTTATCGCCTATTGCTCCTGCAACGTTTGATGAAGTGACTATAATTTATCCTATTAGCTGTTGTAAAATTTGAAAAACAAGATCATCAAGCATTCACTGAACGCATCACCAAACATAGTATCGCCGGCTAGGAGTCCAGCAGGACAGCAAACAGGATACGGTCATACCTATCATCTCCTCCATTCATTAATGTATAGTTCGATACCACACCAAGGATAATACTGTCAAAATTTTAAAGGTCGCTTTACATGGCAATATTATAAATGACTGTATTGATACTTACATAAAATGCTGTTTTAAATGTAAATTGCCGGTCATCGGGCTTAGCAAAACTTAATATATAAACACGGAAATGGTTTTTAATTTAGGATTTAAAAACATCTTTAGAAAGACCCGCGGCTATTGTACGTATTATCTATAAATTGTCAACATATACATGACTTGATTTGTACATTTATTAAGCATTGTGTTAAAGCGGCCATCAGCAATAAGTTATTGTTAGATAAATCGTTTTATGTAATAAACGTAAGGAAACACCTTTATATCTCTACCGGTCCACTCTAAATTAGTAAAGTTCCCGATCTTCTATTTGTTTTTTTTAAGAAACGACCGTATTTGTCACGTTATAAATAACCCTCTTGATGGACTCTGTTTTGAAGGCTTACAGTGAAACGATGCTTATTTCAAGATTAAGTTACTGAAATACTTAGTTGGGAAAAGTGCAGAATTGCTTTTTTCAACAGAAAAAAACTGAAGGCCGCTTTAACTGTCGTAAACATATTCCATATATGCGCGTAACTATTTAGTACGCAAAACATTTTAGTGAATAGTAGGCCAATCTATGCAATATAAATGCAATACGACTTAGCCCAGCTATATCCACTTACATTTGTTTTTATTAAGTTGCTAAGAGTCATAAACAAGTCCATACAAAATGCTAAATTCCAAAATTAATCAATTGTAAATCAAGTACGCAAAAGCGTTTCATATATTTTCTGTTTTATTTAATGTTTAAGATATTAATATGAAAGACATAAACAAAGAAATTGATTGACGAACAATTGATAAAAATTAAAAAAAAATTGTGAACAATCAATATTTGGAAAAGATTTAAAGACGCATGAATACCAGTAACATGAATATAAATATATGTTTAGAACTAACGTCCATTCTCCTTTAGAGAAAGTAACTCCTCCCCATTATCTACAGGTGTGTCGGAGTCTTTAACAGTGGTTAAAGTTGTAAGTTCTCTTTCAGTATTCCAAAAGCTGCCGGAGTGACTGAGAACTTCTTTTCTACGTAAACATCGTGTCCCCGGT